>NW_027531504.1:782290-1016602 GCF_008692635.1 Crocuta crocuta | reverse complement strand
AAAAAAAAAAAAAAAAGCTTAAAAAAAGGTAGAGAGTAGAAGAAAGTAGAACCAAAGGAGTTGAAAAAGCCTCTCCCTGAAAGCCCGGAAACATCTCATATTTGTTTACTTACTTACATTCAACCTCTGCCANGGAAACTAATTTGACAATAAACTATTAAAAAAAAAAAAAAAAGGTAGAGAGTAGAAGAAAGTAGAACCAAAGGAGTTGAAAAAGCCTCTCCCTGAAAGCCCGGAAACATCTCATATTTGTTTACTTACTTACATTCAACCTCTGCCACCATTGTGCGCTTCCCCACAAATGTTCTGCGCATGGAGAAGAGCCAGTTTTATTTCAGACTTCAGAGGGCAAGAGCAATTATATTCCCTCCTCTTTTCAACATTTGTTTTTCTTCTCTTCCTTCAGATCCTGTGTAAGGCAGAGGAAGACTAGATCCAAGGGAGGAAAAGAACAGATCCCAGTGCTGGACCACCTCTTCTCTCTAATTCAGTTACCCACAAACAAAGAGTCTGTTTACCTTTCACATTCCTGGGCGGCCCTTGTCGTGTTACCTCATGTTAGGTGAGAAAATAAACTGTGGGTAATTTTGAAAGAGATGCTTAGTATGTTGATTTAAACACATATTAGCCATTCCTTCCTATTCCCTGAAAAAGCCATTGACTGTGAGTTTGAACCTTACCCTTTTTCTCCCTACTTTTTGGATAGACCTCTTGAGAAAGAGATGGTGATACCACTCGTCACATGCTTCATAGAATCACTCTTCATGACTGTTGACACAGGGAGCTCTTCAAAAGGTCAGTTACAATCCCCATTTGTTCTCTTTCTTTTCTGGCACACCCAAAGTAACTATAAACACACAGAATACCTGAGAATAGTGCTGACATTGTGCTCTGACATAACCCCCTATGTGGTAAATATAGAAAAAAGAAGATAAGATGGATGTGTTGTGCTTATACCTCAGAAGGTGGTGACTGGCTCAGGAAGGCTTGAACACAAGCTGAATCTGAAGAGGAAGGGTGCCATGGTATATGGCTCCTCATTTTCAAGCCCCAGCTTCTATCTTGTTCTCTGTCTCCAATGTGTACTCTATTCCTGGCATACACCTTATACTCCATTTGCTTCCATTTGCTCACTCTGAGCAAGATACTATGTTTTACAGTCCTCTGGATACCCTTGTACATGTATTCCTTCTACAGAATCCTTTCTAGCCTTTGTCACTTGGTGAACTCTTTTAATTTTTTTCAAAACTCAGTTCAAGTACAGCACCTCCAGGAATGCCTACATGACTTCCTGGCAGAGTTAGGCTGCCCTGCGCAGAACAGCCTTTCCTGTTGTATACTTGAACATCTCCTCCCACTAGTATGAGGACGGCAGTTTGAAAGTAGACGTTTTATTTTATTTTAGTACAGTATTTTCTAATATAATGTATAGTAGTTCACTCAGTTACATATTAATTTGTTAGGTTCTCTGTTTGATACTAAGCAGACACCTTATAGAGGAAGGTAGATTCACCACACTTGAAGGGCTCAGTAGCCGCTTGTGGCTAGTGGCTGCCATATTGGATTGCAGCCCAAGTATAGAACATTTCTGTCATTGCAGAAAGTTTTATCGGACAGCATCATTTAGTATCTAGAGAAGGGGTTGGCAAAATTTTTATGTAAAGGACCAGATAGTAAATATTTTAGGTTTTGTAAATCATATTCAGTCTTTGTGATGTATTCCTTATTGTTTGCTTGTTTGTTGTTTTAAACAACTCTTTAAAAATATAAAAAACATTCATAGCCAACAGGCCATATAAAAACAGGCTACCTACAAATCTGACTTATGGGCCAAAATTTGCCAACCTCTAGTCTAAGATTAAATGAATGCCTAATTAAAAAAATAATAAATTAGCTTTTGAAAAGTACAAGTGTATCTCCTCAAAAATTCTGATTTCGCTAATGCCAGTGAGTAGAACCATTGAACTTTCTCCTATCTTAATTAATGGAACATACTTTTTGATTCTCTATTTTTGAATATATTTTTTTCTTAAGAAAGCTACAAGATAAGACTTGGAAACCTTCTCTTTTCAGTTTCTGCCTGCTATATTTTGACATTTGATAGATGATTCTTTAGGAAGTACAACTTCATTTTTTTTTAATTATTTATTTATTTTTTAATATATATATTTTTTAATTTATTTCTAGGAGAGAGAGAGAGAGAGAGAGACAGCGAGACAGCGTGAGCAGGGGAGGGTCAGAGATAGAGGGAGACACAGACTCATTTTGAAATAGGCTCCAGGCTCTGAGCTGGCAGTCAGCACAGAGCCCGACGTGGGGCTCGAACCCACAAACCGTGAGATCATGACCTAAGCGAAAGTCGGACACTTAACCGACTAGGCCACCCAGGCGCCCCTACAACTTCACTTTCATTTAGGAACTCCTAGAAATAGCAAGTGTTCGATAAATGAGATGCCTGGTAGTTATTATGTCAGAGGATAAGTTATGTGGCTCTCCTGTTTTTCTGCCCTTAGGAAACTTATTTGTTCTTTGTCAAGCTGTAAATACTCTGCTAAGTTTGGAAGAATCTTCTGAAATTTTGCGTTTGGTTCCTGTGGAACGTGTGAAGAATTTAGTATTGTAAGTAAACATATCTCCCATTTATCTTAATCATGAATAAAATATAAAAGCTTCTGTTTTTGTGAAATCTTGAGCATAATAAAAGTCCTTATTTTGATCTATTTTATACCCAAGCTGTATTCATATTAGAAATTTATTATTGATTTAAATCCTTAAAATGAGTACATTTTTTACACAGTCTTTAAATGCAGATTCATCTTTGTAGAAAGAGATTTTACCCTGTGGGTAAACTAGCATTATAGAGTGTAAGGGCATATAATGCTGATTATTCCCAACCATAACTTGCACAGTGTTGACCTTTTGTGACTCCTTGAGTGGTTCCAGCACACACATTTCCACTACACTCATTCTGTTTCATCCTGATACGATCACCATTTCAGAAAGCTTTCCTGTGGTCCTTTTACTACATACCAAAGCAACCCAGATTTTTTGTTTTTGTAAGTTTATGTCAGTCACCTCTTGAATTTGGTAGTAGTATAAGGCTGTTCTTAGAAGAGCCATGTTCTCTTCTCACCTTAGTACCCTTTCTAAAGATCATGCCTTTTGNTTCTTTTTTTTTTTTTTTTTTTTAAACTAGAGAGTGTGTGCAAGCCAGAGAGAGAGGGGAGGAACTAAGGGAGAAAGAGAATCTTAAGCAGGCTCCACAGCATGGAGCCTGATGTGGGGCTCAAAATAGATTTATTCATTTACTTCATTCAGTAAATATTTGTTGTTTTGGGTACCAGGCCCTATTCTAGGCAGTGGGAGACATAGTGAATGAAACACAACACCCTGCCTTCATGGAACTACCATTCTAGCAAGAAGAAACACTGAGCACGATAAATAAGAGATTTATAGCACGTTAGACAGTGGCAAAAAAACTAAAGGAGAGTCAGGATAGGGAGAGTTTAGAGGTCGGAGATAACAACAGTTTTAAATAGAGAAGGCCTCACCAAGAAGGAGACCTCTGAGCAGAAACCCAGAAGCAGAAGGGAGTAAATCACAAGGGTATCTGGGATCCGGGGCCCTCTGCATTCCTGAGCTGGGAGACTTGAGTGCCACTGCTGTACCGGGAAGGGGCGGCGGGGGCGGGGGAGGAGGTGCCCTGCAAGAAGCCATTGGCAACTATGCAGAGGGAGGGAGTAGGAGAAGATGAAAACAAGGTGGTGGCCATGACCGACCGTGTGTGACATGTGGCCGTTGTGGAGCCTTGGCTTCTACTCTGAAAGGGAAGGAAGCCACAGGAGGAATTTCGGCAGGAGAATGACTAGGTCTAACCAGGACCACCCTGGCTGCTCCTGAGAACAAAGTTAGGAGACTTACTGCAATAATCCAGAGTCTTTCCATTTCCAAATCTGGACAAAGCTGGCAATTCTCCATCGTTCCTTGAATTGGTTTACATTCCTTTAAGGATTTTTTCTTTGATATTTTCTTATATTTCACATAATATGTTCCCTTTTTCACATTATCTGTTTAAACTTTTCATGCTATATTCTTTGGTATAAACAATTTAAGGTGTCTGTAGAGATTTTGAAATAAAAAGGTACACATAACACAGGGATTAGTATGTCCCCTGCAGAAGGCCAGCCAGCCTCCCAACCAGGTGGCATTTAGCCTTGGAGGCCTGGAAACCTCTAACAGGAGTAGATCCAGCTTTGAAAGCGGAGGCGTAAACTTGCAGTCGTGAAAGCTTTAGACGCAAGCCTGTGGGCTTTGTGCCGTGCTAGCTACTGGTTAAGCACATAGGTTTCACAGCCAAGACAACTTGGATTAGAATCTTGTCTCTACCACCTACTAGCCCTGCAGCCTTGGATGGGTTTATTAACCTCAACTTCATTTTCTCTCGAAAGGGAATAGCAAGCACTTCCCTTGTGGACATTAAATTGAATACCACATCCTGTCATGGTGTCATACAAATTGCATTTATTGTGTCCTTACGTGCCAGTCTCTGTTCTGAGTACTTTATTTAATCCTCACAGCAGCTCCATGAGGTGTAGGGACTGCTGTCATTACAGATGGGAGCACTAAAGTTCTAAAATAACTTCAGAATATTCACTGCTCAGCACCCACCCCCACCCTAGTCTAAACCACCATCTCTTTCCTGGCTTATTGCATTAGCCTCCGAACAAGCCCCCTTGTGTCTATCCTTGTCCCGCTGCTCTTTTTGTGTCTCCCAACCGTACGATACTATTAAATGAAGGACCCATGCTTTTGCCGACAGTGATTGTCAACTGGCGGTGATTCTGGAGACAGTTTTGGTTGTCACAAAGGGGGCTGCTACTGGAGTCTAGTATGTGGAGGCCCTGGATGTTGCTCAGCACCTTACAAAGCACAGGATGGCTTCCACAGAGAAAAGTCATCTGGCCCAAGATGTCAGTCGTGCCGCCATGAGAAATCCATCTTACTCAGCATAAAGTCTGGTCCTTATCCTGTTCCTAGGGGCTCTGTGAGATCCAGCCCCTGGCTACTTCTGACCTTGCCCCTAGTCTCTCTTCCTTGTTAGCTCCCTTCCAGCTGGGCTGGTCTGCTTGGTGCTCCTCTTTCAGATAAGCACACCTATCTGGGACTTGGCATTGCTATTCCCTCTGCCTAAATTGCTTTTCTTCCAGGTAATCCAGTGGCTCCTCATTCATCTCCTTCAGGCCCGCCTCCCATGACCACCCCTGTATCAAATATATTCCCTTTCAACCCTTCTCCCGCCCTGCACAACCAGTCTCTCAGTCCTGACTTTCCAGGTTTACTTTTCTCCACTTCAGTCATCACTGTCATACATACTTTATTAGTTTATTTATTATTTTGGCTACCTTCTCTTGTTAGAATATAAGCTCCAGGAGAATAGGGACTTTGTTTTTTGTTTACTGCTCTATCCATTGTCTAGAAAGGTCACTGGCATATAGTAGATACTCACTAATATTTGTTGAAGGAGGATGACAGAAGTTAAGCAGCCTTGTCCAGGGGGACATTGCTGATGGATTGCAGAGCTGGCTTTAAACTTGGGCTTCCCTACCCCAGAGCCTGTGCTGGACCCTCCTCCTCTGTACCATGTCCCTCATTAGTTCAGTGCCTGGTACATGGAAAACACATAGTAAATATTCTCTATCTCCTTTTATGTCCTTGTCATTTATAACTGTGGAATGAAAAAACACCCATTATGGGCACCTGGGAGGCTCAGCTGGATAAGTGTCTGACCTCAGCTCAGGTCATGATCTCACCGTTCGGGAGTTTGAGCCCTATATCAGGCTCTGTGCTGACAGCTTGGAGCCTGGAGCCTGCTTCAGATTCTGTGTCTCCCCCTCTTGGCCCCTCCTCCACTCATGCCCTGTTTCTCTCTCTCTCAAAAATAAATTAACATTAAAAAAAAAAACCAACATTGGATTTTAGTTAGAATAGCTTATTCTATGAAAGCTTGCCATTTGCAACAACGTAGATGGAACTAGAGTGTATTATGCTAAGGAAAATAAGTCAGAGAAAGACAAATATATGATTTCATTCATGTGGAATTTAAGCAACAAAACAGATGAACATAGGGGAACGGAAGGAAAAATAAGGTAAAAACACAGAGGAAGGCAAACCACAAGAGACTCTTCTATTCAGAAAACAAACTGAGGATTGCTGATGGGGTGCTGGGTGGGAGAATGGGCTAAATGGGCAATGTGCATTAAGGAGGACACTTGTTGGGATGAACACTGGGTGTTCTATGTAAGTGATAAGTCACTAAATTCTACTCCTGAAACCATTATTACATTGTATGATAACTAACTTGGATTTAAATTAAAAAAATTTATAAAAATCTAAAAAATAGCATATGCAAATCCCATCTCTGCCTCCATCTCACTGTGTGTCCTTGAGCTCATTACTCACTGTTGCAAGGCCTCAGATTCTTTATCTCTAAAATGGTGCCCAATGTCTGTATAAAACTTTCACCTCGGTCTCTTCTACAATTCCTTCACCAGTGATAATTTTCTGTAGTTTCTGTTACATCCAGCTGTATGGTGCGATTTGGTTCTAATAAATAATTTTGTTGCAGAACATTTCCCATGGAGCCATCTGTGTTGCTGTTAGCCGATCTCTATTATCAGAGATTATCTTTATGTGGCTGCAGAGAGCCACTTTCTGAGGAAGCTTTAATGGAATTATTTCCCAAGTTACAAGCAAACATTTCAACTGGCATATCCAAGGTAATGGTGATTTGTGGTGTGTTCTCAGTCTCTCATCTTTTGATTCTGTATGTATTGCCAGTGGTTGTCAGAATTCCTTGATCAGAAAATGCTGCTAGGGGGTGATTTCTGTTTGAAGCAGTGATTCCTAAATTGATCTACTAACTGATTGCAGCAGGATTACTCAGGGAGCTTAATAAAAATACAAATTCTAGGTCCTCGCAGGCCGGAGTTCTGATAAGAAGGGCTGAAACTGAAAAAAAGTCTGCATAGTTTTTAAAGCCCTCTAGGTGATTCTGCTTCATGCTCAGGTATATAGAAATACTTGAATACGTTTATTACATAGGGATAACAATCACTAATTGCAACAGGATTGTAAATTTAATCAGTTCCTTTGCCCTTATTTACAGAGATACTTATGGTGTCATAGTTGAAGTAAAAACACGGTTCAGTGGGCAACCTTATCTTCTCCGCCTACTCTGGTCATTACTTGTTCCATGTACTCTTTGAACAAGGTCTTGTTTGGTATCTAATATAAAATAATGTATAGCATAACATGTATCTGACAAGTTTTACATACTTCCTTACTGCTATAAAACTTAGATCTCACTGGCTTTTAATTAGTTTCTTCTGTGTAAACTTTGAAGTTTGAAACATGACTTTTACTTTCTCTAGATTCGGCTTTTGACAATAAGGATCCTAAACCATTTTGAGGTTCGACTTCCAGAACTGATGGAGGTACTTTAACTGTTCAATTTGGATAACTTTTTAAAAGCGTAACTCATTTTTTAATTTCCAAAATGATACTTTTGCAGAAAACTCAAACACTGTTATGAAAATAATCTATCCTAAAAACTGAAATTATTGTTGTAATTCTTACACCTGCCCACACTGAAAATTCACAGGTAATTGGTGAATATTCTTTCAGACCTTTTGTATCCACATGTATAATTTAAACGGCATCAGGGAGGTTTTACCGTATCAATACCTGTAGGCTTTCCTCATTCTTCTGAGTTTAAAAAGATATGACAGTTGAAAATATCTTGTATAACCGTTCTTTGTTGATGGATTCATAGGTGGGTTGTTTGAAGTTTTGCAGCATTTTCAGTAAAATAGTAGTGAATATCCTTATGCTGATATATTTGAACAGGGAAATATTCCCATAATGCACGTTACTATTTCTAGAAGTAGAAATTATAGAAGTTGAATTGGATAGTGGAAGTGTGTATATACATTTTTATTTCAACAAATGTTGCCAATCGATTTAAGTCGTTCTGGAAATGAGTTTCCTATTTTTTCTTGTCATTTCTGTGCTAGACATTATTCTTAAATTAGATTCTAACAAAAAGTAACTCACATGAGGAAAAATGAATCATTTACCAAAAAAAAAAAAATGTTGCTTATTTAAGTTACAACATGATCATATTCCAGTTTTTCTTTTTTTAGAACTTTGGCCACATTTTGTGTTTTTTTTTTGGGAAATCAAAGTACTGACCTGCCTCCTTGGTTTTCTCCATTCACTCAGGATGATGGGCTCTCAGAGCGTCAGTCTGCCTTTGCTATACTGCGCCAGGCAGAACTTGTTCCAGCAACTGTGAGCGATTACAGAGAGAAGCTTCTTCATTTGAGAAAACTAAGACATGATGTGGTACAGGCTGCAGTCCCTGGCGGGCCGTTACAAGAGGTATAGAACTGTGGCCATGGTTTTTAAATCTAATTTATGCTTTTTGATCTGTGTAGCTGGCTTTTGGAAAGAGAAGCATACCAAGTTGTAAAAAAACAAATGTTTTTTATTTAAACTAGATAAATCTCCATTTTCTTAGCTACTTTGAATTAAATGGCTCTGCCAGCCTTTCCCACAGTGGAAATAACTTACTGTCCTCCCTCTGAATACGTGCATAATATGTGAAGTTAGGTGCAACAGGAGTGCTCAGCAGCAAGTTTAAGGCCTGACAGTCTTCTCCAGGTGTGTTCACTGCTGTGGGAAGTCAGGCGTCTAACTTTTGTATTGGGGATTTCTCGGGCATGCCCCTTGAGGATGGATCACAGATCCTTTGGGAGTAAGGCCAGGTGGAGGTGTTCCCTTTAGATCAGAGCAGTTCTGCTCTTTACCTGTCTTATATATTAGTGTCCTGTGTTTTGTTTGGAAAAAGGGCTCTGCTGCTAAAATAGTAATAAACACCTCACCCCCAAATGATATTAAAACTACCATTCTGTACGATGCTTCCCCAGCACGTGGAGATGTGAGTGATGACAGTCATTCTCAAAGGTGACTGAGAAAACTTTAGACCCTCTGAACTGAATGCCTCTAATGGATAGTTTTGAAAACTCAGCCATGTGCTCGTAGAGCTGCAGCTGCCATTCACAGTGTATACCGTCTTGGGCTCTTTGGTATCTGTATTTTACTGCCTGCTGTTCAAGTTTTGTCTTACAAAGTGATGGTAATAGCAGTATCTGTTAGGTGGGAATTTAACTATGAAGTCAGATCTGTTTATTCAAATGCTGTATCCTTGGTGAACATCTGGAGTGAGTTTGAGTACTTTTGCATTAGTGATTCTCCTCTGTTAAATAGTGAGTGACATATTGGGGAGAATTGGAAAATTATTCTCCATCTAATTTTGGATTGGTACCTATAACTTGTTCCTTAAAGCACAAGCTTCTTTCCAACCTCTGATTGTCTAAGTTGGGATATTTATATTTCATGTTCTGTAGTTTATAACCCATTTACTAAACTAGTGTCATAATCGTAGGTGCCGCTTCGTTATTTATTAGGCATGTTATATGTTAACTTCAGTGCCCTCTGGGATCCTGTTATTGAACTCATAAGGTAAGAATGGGTTAAATGGGTGAAGCTGTTATGTATTAACTACTGTGGAGTGGTATTATACTCCTAATAGTTGTGATTTAAATGAATGGGTGTGTATAGTATTTGTAGCTGTCTTAAATCCTTTGTGGGACAAGGTGAAGAAACAATAAACATCAGTTATTCTCTCTAATACCAAGTTTTTCCATAGTTCAAAAGTTATATGTATGTATCTTTGTGCATTGAAATACCTTTGGAGGATTTCCTCTGTTTACTTGGTATGATGTATCTGTATTGTTAATTTTTTTTTTTACCGTGACAAGATATTGTATAATAATTGCAAAATTTTATTTATATATATTGAGTCAGTGAGCCAAGCTTTAATTTAAAAATAATGAGTTTTTAATACTCTAGATGTCTAGTATCCAAAATTCCCTTAGTTCTAAAAAGGACCTTAGTAATCATATAGAAAATACATATGTGGTGCTTCATATGTAGTCTGTCCTTTTTCAGGCCTTTGTCTTCATATGGTCAGATTAGAAATATATCATGTGTGACCTCTCAAAACCATAACCATCAGTTCTTACTTGACAGAAGTAGAATAAACAAATCTCTTTCCAATTTGGAACCAATTTGCCTTTTACTGTCCTTCAGAACCATTGAACCATTCTGAAAACAAGGCCTTCTAACATCAACTTCATAATTTCATTTATTGCACTTAAGGAAAAATCTGATATATGTGTTACTAATAGTCCACTATCAAAAACGTTGACTTCTCAATTGGTACATGCGTTTCATGGTTCTGCATGGCTGGTTAAGCCATCTTCCTGTTGGATACATATTTCTGTCTGAAAACTGATTTATTTTTCATGGATAGTCAGCAGCATATAAAGGTCATGTTTTGTGTAATGGTTATCCACCTTTGCCTAGCAGTCTGTACTTTGCCCAGCACCATCCCTATAGACAGAGGGGCGGTGATGACTAAGAACTAGAGACTGAACTTTGCTAAGAAGCCCTTTAATCTGGGCTGGCAGGCACGGGCCTCACACATGCCCTTGGAATGCTGAAAAGTGGCCCAGGAGAAAGGGAGGCAGAAGTCCAGCCTGTGTCACTGCCTTCTGCTCAGTAGAGCCGTTGGCTGAGACCTGCTTAAGAGTTTCTACTGGCCCCTCATCTGTTTAGGAACACACACACACACACACACACTCAGTCACAACCTGCTGTGGCAGCAAAATGGGTTGGGCTGTGGCATTAGTAAAGATGATATCCAGTCTCCAAATGTAAGAGAAAAAAAAAAGGGTCTTGGCCCTCACCAGTGCCTCTGGTTGGCCACCCCGTGCTGATCAGGAAGGGCCAAACCTGCTCCTTCAAACTTCATAGTCTATGACCACAGAGAGCTAGGCTAGGCCTCCTCATGTTCCCAGCAGGATGCTGGTGAATGTTTACCCCCTCCCTGCAGCCCACCTGGTCAGGTACAGGTGAATGTAAAGTGTTGGGAGCAGGAAAAAAAAATTATATTCTTAGAAAAATAATGACAGAAAAAAACAAAGATTTTGAGACTTTTGTTGCTAAGATTTTATATAAACATGTGATTCGTCTAATTTCTCTTCAGATTCTGAAAGGTATGTTTCATGTATTTATTTACTTTGCCTTTATGTTAATGATATGCATATTTTAATTTGGTGAAGGAAAATCAAAACTAAAAAGAATTTTTTTTAACCTTTTATTTTTGAGAGACAGAGCACAATGAGAGGAGGGGTAGAGAGAGAGGAGACATAGAATCCAAAGCAAGCTCCAGGCTCTGAGCTGTCAGCACATTCTCTGATGTGGGGCTTGAACCCACAGATGCGAGATTATGACCAGAGCCAAAGTCAGACATTTAACTGACTGAACCACCCAGGTGCCCCTGAAAACTAACACTTTAAAATTAGCCGAGTTACTTTCCAGAGTCCTCTACTTTCTTTCACGTGCCATACCTCATACCTGATGCCCCATTCCCATTATAGTGCCTTTAAATATAGTCTTCTTGGGGCGCCTGGGTGGCTCAGTCGGTTAAGCGTCCAACTTCAGCTCAGGTCATGATCTCACAGTTCATGGGTTTGAGCCCCACATCAGTCTCTGTGCTGACAGCTAGCTCAGAGTGTGGAGCCTGCTCCAGATTCGGTATTCATGTCTCTCTCTGACCCTCCCTTGCTCATGCTGTCTCTCTCTCTCTCTCTCTCTCTCTCTCTCTCAGAAATAAATAAAACCTTAAAAAAAATAGTCTTCTTAGGGCACCTGGGTGGTTCAGTCATTTAAGCATTTGACTCTTGATTTTGGCTCAGATCATGATGTCACAGTTTAGTGAGTTTGAGCCCCACATCAGGCTCTACACTAACAGCACAGAGCCTGGTTGAGATTCTCTATCCCTCTCTCTGCTCCTTCCCTGCTTGTGCTGTTTCTGTCTCTCTCGAAATAAATATACTTAAAAAAAAAAAAAAAAGCCTTATAGGGGTCTACTTAGGTTTTAATTAATATTCTCTAGTACTTTCTGACTATAAAACCAATTCCTTCTCAAAAAATTAAAACTGAAAATACCATAAGATTCAATAATTCCACTACTGGGAGCACCTGGGTAGCTCAGTTAAGTGTCCAACTTTTTTTTTTTTTATGTTTATTTTTGAGAGAGAGAGAGAGAATAAGCAGGGGAGTGACAGAGAGACAGGTAGACACAGAAGCTGAAGCAGGCTCCAGGTTCTGAGCTGTCAGCACAGAGCCCGATGCAGGGCTTGAACTCGTGATCCATGAGATCATAACCTGAGCCGAAGTCAACTGCTTAACAAACTGAGCCACCCCAGGTGCCCCAAGTGTCCGACTCTTGATTTTAGCTCAAGTCATGATCTCACGGTTCTTGAGATTGAGCTGCATGTTGGGCTCTGCATTAACAACATGGAGCCTGCTTGGGATTCTCTCTCCCTCTTTCTCTGCCCCTACCTCTCTCTCTTTCAAAATAAATAAATATTTAAAGAGTAATAATCCCACTACTGGATGTTTACCCAAAGACAACATAAACATTAATTCAAAAAGATTGATGTTCATTGCAGCGTTATTTACAATAGCCAAGATATGGAGGCAACCTAAGTGTCCATCAGTAGGTGAGTGGATGAGGAAAATGTAGTATATGTACACAGTGGAATATTACACAGCCATAAAAAGGATGAGATCGTGCCATTTGAGACAACATGGGTGGACCTAGAGGGTATTATGCTAAGTGAAATCAGTCAGACTGAGAAAAACAAATATATGATTCCACTTATAAGTGGAATCTTTTAAAAATGAATAAACAAACAAAAAGCAGAATCAGACCTACAGTACAAAGAAAAAACTGGTGGGGGGATGGATGGGCAACATGGGTGAAGGGGAATGAGAGATACAGGTTTCCAGTTATGGAATCAATAAGTTACGTGAATGAAAGGCAGAGCTTAAGGAATACAGTCAATGGTAATAACGATGTAATGGGGCAGGTGGTAGCTACACTTAGGAGCACAGCACAGTGTATAAACTTGTTAAATCACTAAGTTACACACCTGAAACTAATGTAACATTGTGTGTCAACTACATTGGAATTAATAAAAATTCCTGCTCAGTGCAGACATTTTGAAAAACATAAAAAAGGTACAAAAGCTGTTTAAGCCCTATATTCAAGGATAACCTAATTAAATTTTAGTTATAGCCTTTCCCTTTTTTTCTTTCTATGAGAGAGCTTTAAAAGAAGATTATTACCATATATCTTATTTTATGATCTTTTCTCTTAGTTCTCATGCACAGGAAATGGACAATAAGCAATTTTGGAAAGTCTACTATGAACATCTAGAGAAAGCAGCTTTTCATGCTGGTATGTAATGGGAAGGGAAGGGGAGGCTAGGGAAAAAGGTTGTTAGCTATTTAACTTCTTACTGCTTAATTGTGTATGATTGGGGAAACAAATGAATAGTGTACTATCTTGGTAACCTTTGGATATATTTTATTGTTCCCTCATGTTACTAAAAAATACCCTCACAAGAGGAAACCCATAGGACAAATGTTAACACTTTTCTAGTGGTTCTGATGGCTTTTTTTCTTGCAGAGAAAGAACTGCAGAATGATGCAAGAGATGAGAAGTCCATTGGAGATGAAAGTTGGAAGCAGCCTCAGGAAGGAGATGTTGGAGCCCTTTATCATGAGCAGTTAGAGTCGAAAACTGACTGTCAGGAAAGACTGGACCACACCAACTTTCGATTTTTGCTCTGGCGAGCTCTGGCAAAATTCCCCGAGAGGGTAGAGCCACGGTCCAGGGAGCTTTCCCCACTTTTCTTGAGATTTATCAAGTAAGTATTCCTTTTGAGAAATATGTTCCCAGTAGAGTATGAGGAAGAGAAGATGCAAAGTCTTAAACTCCCAAGTAGGCTGAGTTTTTTTTAATATGTCCATCACTTTTTCAAACCATTGGCTCATCAGTGAAGCACTGGCTCAGATAACAGCTCGTTTTTTTGCCACTTAATTTTACATAAGTCAAAAATTAACCAGCCCACAAAATGTAGTAATAAAAATTCCAGGGCAAAAAAAAAAAAAAGCTAAAAGGATACCTGGGTGACTCAGTCGGTTAAGCGTCCAACTTTGGCTCAGGTCACAATGTCACGGTTCGTTGGTTCAAGGCCCGCATCAGGCTCTGTGCTGACAGCTCAGAGCCTGGAGCCTGCTTAGAATTCTGTGTCTCCCTCTCTCTGCCCCTCCCCTCTTCCCGCTGTGTCTCTTTCTGTCTCTGACTCTCAAAAATAAACATCAAAAAGGTTTTTTTAAATTATAAAATATAAAAATAACAATTCCAGGTTACAAAATAAGAAAGGCTCATTGAATTAGATCAACGTACAAAAGCCTTGTTATTTTTTGCCTTGTTTGTTGTTTCATTGCCTGCCTGGGGCTTTAATGTGTTTTCCAGTAACCCAAGCCCAGACACTGTGTTGTTAGCCTCTTTATGTTTCCCAGGATGCAGAGGGGGAATGTTCTCTCAAAGAATAACAACTTTCTGGAGCATTGTTTTATTTTGAGTTGATAGGCTGTGTGCAAGTCGGATTACTTTAAAACTCTAAAGATGAGGGATATGATGTACAGAACAGGACTAATCATTAAGTAAAGAGTATGTTTTCTAGTAGTCTTTCATTATATGGGAAAGTGCCATAGGTATAGCTTAACAGGCTACAAACCACTGCATGCTTGGCTTGTTCAGGTAACATCAAGAAAGTCTGAGTGGATATAGCAGTGATCCTGGGAGAAAGTAGTTCGAGACAAGGCCAAAAACTTAACAGGAGACCAAATTGTGTAGGGCTTATAAGTGACAGTAAAGGACTTGTTTTTTTCTGTTAGTGAAATGGAGAGCCATCAGAAGGTTTAAACAGAGGGGTGACATGACTTAAGTTTTCTTAGGGATTTTTCTAGGTGTCATGTAGAGAATAGACTGTGTTGGTCAGAGCAGAGAGGCCAGATTCAGAGATTATAAAAGTCCAGGCAAGAAATGTTGGTGACTTGACCAAGGTTGTAGTAGTACAGCTGATGAGGGGTGGTTGAATTCTGCATATTCTAGGAAGGATTTCAGTTCAGTAAAATACATTTTTGGAGGATTACACCTAAAACAGCCTGTGCAGTTTGGTCAGCCAGTAGCAGGTCAGATGTAGAGGTGTTTTGGGAGGGAGGAGGGGAATGTTGGTATAGGAAGGTGAAAAGGGAGGAATTGGGGGTGTCCCTAAGGTTTTGAGCTGAACAACTGGAAGGAGAGAGTCACCATTTACTGAGATTGGGAGGAATGCATGGGTTTGCATGTTTGTGGGGAAGATTAGGAGTTCATCTTTCTATGTGTTGTTAAGTTTGGGATACTGAATAGCCATCTCAGTGGGGATGTTGAATAGGCAATTGAATTTGGAGTTTAAAGTTGGAGGGAAAGGTTTGGCCTAAAGATTATAAATTTGAGAGTCATCAGTAGGCACGTGATTTTTAAGTCATGAGACCACAAATGAGGCTACAACTATGGTGTAAACATAGAAAGAGACTTCCAAGGACTGACAACCGAGATTTAGAGGTTGGTAGATAAGGAACCAGCAAAGGAAGCCAGGAAAGGGTGACAGAAGAACCAAGACCATGTAGCATCCCAGGTGCCACATAAAGAAAGCATTTTGAAGAAGGAATAATTAGTTGGATCTGACATATCTGAGCCATCAGTCAGATGAAGCATAAGACTTGACCCTTGGCTTTCGAAGCGATCTTAACAAGAGTTGTTTTGGTTAACCTGGTAGGGATGAAAGCCTGGTTAAAAGCTTAAAAGGAAACAGATGAAAAATGAAAACAGCAAGTGTGGATAGTTTTTGTAAAAAAGAAGTATTTGGGTGGAGGGAGATGTGGGAGCCGAGAGAGCTGCTGTTAGTAGGTTGTTGTTTAAGATTTAAACAGCCGACCTCTGTAATTCTGGTGTTGTGAATGATCCAGCAGGGAGGGAAAATTTGTGATATGATAGAGGGAATAAAATTGCTAAAGTCAAGTCTTTGAATAGTTAAGGTAGGATCCAGTGCAGAAGTAGAAAAGTTTACATGAATAATTCATTCTGGCAAAGGTTAGAAACAAAGGCTCAGGCAGGTCAGTAGGTACCATGGTGGAAAAGTAATGATTTTTTTCACCTAATTCTTCAGTCTGCAATAAATTTTAGGCATGGAAATGATATTTAGCTTCTCTGCTTTGTTTTGAAGATCATATAAAATAATGTTTATCAGTTGTTTTATGCATTGCAAAGAGCTATATATATGCAAGCTAGTAATGATGGTGGTAATAGGAAATAAATTTCCTACCATGTTGATTTTCCAAATTTTTCCCTAAAGAAAGAAAGAGAATACTAATAGATTCCTGGGGATAGAGAGAGGAGCCTTTAACAAGACGTTATTTGTCAGTTTAAGAAAACAGTATTTTTTTTTTTTGATATTTTTTATTTATTTCTAGGAGAGAGAGAGAGAGACAGCGTGAGCAGGGGAGGGTCAGAGAGAGAGGGAGACACAGACTCCGAAATAGGCTCCAGGCTCTGAGCTGGCAGTCAGCACAGAGCCCGACGCGGGGCTTGAACCCACGAACCGCGAGATCGTGACCTAAGCGAAAGTCGGATGCTTAACCGACTAAGCCACCCAGGCGCCCCGAAAACAGTATTTTTTAAAAGATACATAATTTTAAAAAATATTTAACGTTAGTTGGCAATGATTACCTATGGGAAATACTTTTATCAATGATCCAGACTACTGGAAAACTCAAATGTCACCTTTCATTTTGACTTTGAAATATTTTATGGGCTCTTTATTTATTTTTTACCGGAAATTTACATTTCTAAATATGTTTCAAACAATTCAGTGTTAGAACTAATTTGTGAATTCCTTGTAAACATTCTTTGAGAAGAACCAAACCAGGGGCAGGAATGACTAACAATGATAACGGCACCTTGATAGTAGGTGACATCCAAGGGTATGTGCTCTGTACTAGAAGCATGCTTGTGAGTGCTCTTTGTGAGTGATCTTACTTAACAAACACTAGTGAACATGCCGTGCTTGGAGATAAAGTTTAAGAGTATGTGCTATATGGTTAACTGAGTGTTGGGAACATAACAGGGGTGCTGTTCAGTAGATGATGGTCTGGGTTGTAACTGACACAGCAACTTTGTTCATTTTATTTATTCGTCCATTTGGTACGTATTAAGTGCTAGGCCCTCCTGGGTGAAAATACAGAGTTCAATCTAGTATAGCGTCCCAGCTCTCCAGGGCTAGTTTTGTGTATTAACCTGGAGTTTAGCATGCATTAACCTGGAGTGTCTTCCAGGTATGTTGGTAGGGTGCTACCCTCACATTATTTTATTAGTGTATTTTTGAGTGCAGATTTTTAAAGTCTGTCTGATCAATTTCCTTACGTCCATAGCCCAGTGCCATCCACTGACAACAGAGGACAGAAGCATAATTGTTGGATGATGGAATTAAAATGACACAAAACCAATGCACTCTGTGACAGCTTTCAGGATAATATTAGTTACTTCAAACAGCAGACCGAAATTAAAGGGATGTGATCTAATAAAAACAAACTTGAATAGCAGCAGCTGTACAAGCTTAGAGAGGCAAAACACAAAGACTTAATGGATTTTCATTGCCTAGACATGCAGTAGTTTGAGTCTGTGCCCCCAAAAGCAACGGAGTTGACAGTCCATCTTAGTAGACCATGTCCAGAGGACTGAATTTTGTGGTGGCACTGTATTTACAAAAAAGGACATTGCAAAGTACAGTGGATCTGGGGAAAAGTGACTGGCATGGTCTTAATGTTATGCTCTCATTATTTAATAGAATCTACACCGATGCCCACCTCTCCCAGTTACGGTTCCAAGACAAGGAGACTGATTTGAGCTCAGGCCAAAGGAGACTTCAAATATTTTAACTGTGTAACAGTGGTGTTTTAAAAATGTAACTAAAATTAGTGGTGGGTTTGCCCAGTTGGGGACTTAAGAGGGGCTGAATAAGAAAGAATAACATGAGGAGGTTTGGCGAAGGTGGTCCTGGTGACTCTGAACCATGGACGTACATACATCTCAGCTTATCTCTTTCCACTGTAGCAACGAGTATTACCCAGCAGACCTGCAGGTTGCTCCCACTCAGGATCTGCGCCGGAAAGGCAGAGGGGTGGCCGCGGAGGAGATTGAAGAGGAGCCCCCTACTGGAGATGATGAGCTGGAGGAAGAGGCAGTGCCCGTGGATGAACCCTCACAGAAGAAAAAGACTAGAAGAGCTGCAGCAAAGTAAGTTCATCATTCCTGAAGATCACAGATCTGGGAGAAATGGGAAGAGGCCTGTGATGGCCTAAGTGTGACATAGCCTTGGGTAAGATGAACCACTCAGATAATTACTCAGGGAAGGGTTGCATCTCCTTGGGATTTTCTTTTGTGGCCCAAAGACACTCACCAGTCCTCCGAGTTTTTTGGTTGCTTTTTATTACTTATTTTGCCTCCAACTTTAGAGTTGTTGGGATTTTGGGAGTTATCTAATCATAAGTGCTTTTTATAGACAAGAGCCTTGGTCCTGCAGTGGTTGAATGCTCTTTGATCTTTGCCCTTCACTCTCATGGCACAAGGGTGTTATTTTGTGTGCTAGGGGAACTTGTAATAGAACATCTCTTATAAATAAACACGTCAGCACTTTTGCTTTGCCTTTTGACTTGTCTCCTGGTTGCTTCCCCCATCCCTCCCCCTTACATTGTCTTTCCCGTCATCTGGGGTGTTCACTTACCTAAACTGTTAAACCTCAGAAAAAGTAGAAGTGATCAGGCTTTCAGAAGTTCCTGCAGCTTCCTTAAAGACTGCGTTGGGGCTGCAAGGATCCAGTGTATTGGTGCTGCCGTGTTATTTCAGCACGTTAGTTGTCAAACGGATCTCCCTATTTGTTGAGTCTTTCCATGAGGCGGTTACTGGTTCATCCGTTCATCAGCTGTTCTGAGTGCGCTTTGCTAAGTATTGGGCTTCAAAGATGAAGGGTACTTAGCCTCTGCTACAAAGGAAGTGCAGTCTAATGCCTGGTCAAATTTTTTTATAGAAGTATTTTTAAAGGAGTTCTAGGACAGGACAAATCCAACAACAACAACAAAACAACGAGTTCTAGGAGCTTAGTGAAAAATGACTTAATTCTACCACAAAGACAAGACTGTTAGAACGAGAGGATGCCACTGAAGCTGAAAGATGAAAGAAAGCCTGCCAGGCAGCTAGGGCAGGGGAGGGCTCGGCAGCTAATGGGAATAGTGTGAGAGTGCCTGGGTGGCTCAGTCAGTTAAGTGTCTGACTCTTGATTTCCACTCATGTCATGATCTCACCTGAGTTAGTGAGTTTGAGCCCTGCATCTGGCTCTTTGCAGACAGCCCAGAGCCTGCTTGGGATTCTGTCTCTCTCTCTCTGTCTTCTCTCTCTCCACCCCCTCCGCCCCCACTCACCTTCTCTCTCTCTGTCTGTCTCTCTCAAGATGAAAGGAAGGAAGGAAAGAAAGAAAAAGAAAGAAAGGACAGAACGGAAGAAAGAAAAGGAAGGAAGGAAAGAAGAAAGAAAGAAATAGCGTGTAAAGCATAGGGGCAAGAAAGAGCATGGCCACACTTCCTGAAACTAATTCCTTCTGTTTCTACCTTCTCATAACTGAGCATTTTGTCCCCTACTACTTCCTCCAAGACCAAGATTACTGTCTTCTTCTTCGAATCCTCAGCACACAGCTAGCAAAAGCTTAGTCCTTCTATTTCTTTGTTGAATAAATGAATAAGCTACTTGTCCAGTCGTACCTCTTCCTTTCTCACTCCTGGACCTTTGCTGTGTCCTCCCTTCTCTCTGCTGTGCCCTCACCTCATGCCTGCCAACTGAAATTCTTCTTATGCTTCCAGAAACTGTACCTGTGCTGCTGCTTCACGGAAGCTTGTCCTGTCTTTTATTTTTTTTATTTTTTTTTTAAATGTTTTATTTATTTCTAGGAGAGAGAGAGAGAGAGACAGTGTGAACAGGGGAGAGTCAGAGAGAGAGGGAGACACAGACTGAAACAGGCTCCAGGCTCTGAGCTGGCAGTCAGCACAGAGCCCGACGCGGGGCTCGAACCCACGAACCGCGAGATCATGACCTAAGCGAAAGTTGGATGCTTAACCGACTAAGCCACCCAGGCGCCCCAATTTTTTTTTTTTAAATGTTTTATTTAGCTTGTCCTGTCTTTTAAACTGAAAGTTCTCTTAACTCAGCTTCAGACTTTCAGAATAGGCATTTCATGCCTCTGTAATGGTGCTTCTCCTTGCCTTGGATATTAGTGAATTTTTTATAGATCTGCTGTGTAAATCAGAAAGTCCTTAAAGATAAGGTCCATGTCTTAATTTTTCTGCCTCTTGTAACCAAACTTAGAATACTGCTAAAATATACCAGTGAAAATGTGAAGAGGGATGCCTGGGTGGCTGAGTCAGTTAAGCGTCCAACTCCCAATCTCAGTTCAAGTCTTGATCTCAGTGTTGTGAGTTCAAGCCCTGCACTGGGGTCCACGCCGGGTATGGAGCCTACATAAAAAAGAAAGAAAAAAAGAAAATATGAGTAAATTGGTACTCAAGTATTTATTTATTCAAGTATTATTATTCAAGTATATATTAAGAACATATAAATTAGTTCCTGTTTTCTTTGGTTCTTTATGGCCACATGGCGCATAAAAAAATAATACATGTTGGTGGGAAGGAGTGGATATTTTCAAAGAAAATTTTAAAAGTTTATCTGTAAAACTGCAAGGGCTCAGTGATAAGTTTATAGGGACATTGTATCAGTCAGAGCTCTGTAGAGAAGCAGACAAATAGGTTGAATGTGTGTGTGTGTGTGTGTGTGTGTGTGTGTGTGTAAAGATTTATTTTAACAAATTGGCTCATGTGATTAGGGGACCCAGTAGGTCCAGAATTTGTAGGGCAAGACAGCAGGCTAGAAACGTAGGCACAATTTGGTGCTGTAGTCTTCATCACAAAATTCATAGACTGGGATTTCTTTGTCATGGTCTTGTGGCAGAATTCCTTCTCTGGGAAATACCTATTTTTGCCCTTAAGTTCTCATTGAATGAATGAGTCCAATCCACATTATTGAGTGTAATCTCCTTTATTTAAAGCCAACCAATTTTGTCAACATCTACAAAATACTTTAATTGCAACACCTAGATTAGAGTAGTCTTTCATTACATAACTGACCACTGTAATTTAGACGGGCTGACACGTAAGACTAACCATCACAAATAGGTAAGCAAAATGTAAGCACAAGTGCTGCCTGTACCCCCGTTTCTCCATAATATGTAAAGAGGTCATAACTTGCAGATTATTTTCTCTGTATTAACCAGTAGGACTTTTACAGTTGTGCAGTCTTTTGCCTGGGAGCAAAGGAGTGCATTGTTTACTAAATGGTTAGGAGCAGAGTCCCCACAAGTTGTGTCCTTTGGTTTAATCCTTGCAGAAAATCTGGGAGGTGGTGTCTTTGTCATGATGAGGAAACTGAGACTCAAATGTTCAGTCATATGTGGCTTGGTTTCTATCTCCCTTTACTTCTCCCTGCTTTTAGTCTTGAAATAGGCAAATACAACCTATTCAAATTATAAAGTTTGTTCATGCAGGGTTTTTTTAAAGCCCTAATACAAACTTATAAATTATATAAAGAGAGAAAACAGTTTGTTTCCCAAGTACTATTTTAAAGCCTCATGAAGCCAATGGTGGATTAGGAAGTTGAGTGAATAACTGAAGCTCTCTTCTCAGCCTCTTTTAGTGGATGTAGTGGATGATATAGGTGGCTTGGAGGTATTCCCATCTCCAAATTTAACATTTGACCACAGAATATTGTTCTTTCTTATTCCTTCTCGGTAATCAGGAGCCATGGTTACACAAACATGGACCTCTGTTTCCTGACATCAGTGTTTATGTTATATGAAAGTGAGGAAGAATATATTTCACCACCTTCCTGTCTGCTGCATCGAAACTAGACAAGGAATCATTCCAGAAATTACCTGTGTTTAACTTTGCAATGTATTGCTGTTTGATTACTTCCCATGTTTGATTAATTTAAGCCATTCTAAGCACACCCTGAATGATTTTCTGGGGTAGAGAGCCTGGATTTCAAAGGAAGGCCTGCCTGAGATTGAGAATTTCTGTGGAATAATTTCCTAAATGCAAATAATTAAAACGTGTTTGTGAGTTAACAGTGAAATTGGTGGGCACTGTCGTCTTAAGAAAATCTCTGTTCTTTAATTCTGTGTTGCCTGTGGTTTTTGTTTTTTTGTGTTTTTAGGCAGTTAATTGCTCATTTGCAAGTTTTCTCAAAGTTTTCAAATCCACGAGCCTTATATCTAGAATCCAGATTATATGAGCTGTATCTTCAAGTAAGTAAAATAGATTCTTGCTGCTATAATTCCTTGAGAACTTTTCTCTTGCCATTTACTTTATCAAAATAACTTTTAGGTTTTTAATAATTGTTAATGAATAGGGCCCATGTCTGCCTTCCCAATACAGTGTTTTAAAAATTTATAATTATTTTCTGTATCTTGAGAAGCAGTTTTAGACAGTACTGATTTTGTTGATTTTACAGGCTTCTTGGGTAACACTCATCGACTGTATTAACAATGGGGGTTATGCCAAAAGAAGCTAGCTATTTTTCCCTCTATGTAAGTTAGTCCTATGGAGTGCTGGGGTTTCAGGCTCTGTTAGAGTGAGTGAAAGCTGTTAGTTGGGATAAGAATCTGTTGAAGTCACAATATGATCTCCAGTTACAGAAAATTTAATGAAATTTAAATGTTGGAAGCCGAGTAAGCATTGGTTGTCATTCTAAGCTATCTGAGGAAACAAAATTTCCTTTTTTCATTTGGATGAAAATGAAAGTTCCCTTTAGGGGGAACTTATATGATTTCAGCAGAATTTATCTTCGTTCTGCCCATATTTCAGATATAACTTGTTATAAAGCCAGGGCTCAAACTCTCAGATGTCCACAGGGAGTAAGGTTCTTAACTGACTGACCTGACTTGGCCTGTGTGCCAGGTCGTCTTTCCTGGCATCTTACTGACCGCCATTACTCTCACAGCATTGTAGGAGCTTTTCCTCCTCATGCGACCAGCCCAGCTGGTATAGACCCAAATTTATGTAGTGATCTGGCCTTGACCAAAAAACTGACAGGCCCGAGGGCTTGGCATGTTGGATTCAGGGGTCAGGGTTTTGTTTCCACTTTGCTCATTGCGTGTATCTATTCACCCTCCTTTACCTCCAGGAAAAGGTAAGGCTGTTGTCAGAAATCAGCTCTTACCCATATCTGAAAACTTAGATTCTAAGAAATCTACTTTAGCAGATTGACATAAGTAAATTACTATCCCATGGTATGTATATATGTGACTTCATTAATTTCTCCTATAAAATATCATTCTTAGCTCTTGCTACATCAGGATCAAATGGTGCAGAAAATAACCCTGGATTGTATAATGACGTATAAGCATCCACATGTCCTCCCTTACAAGTAAGTTATTTGAAGCTAAAGAAATGCTGTTTCTTTGGCTGATCTGTATCTTTCTACCTGAGAGCCTCTTCTAAAATAATTTTCTGAAGGCCTAGGAAATTTCCCTCTTCTCTGCCATAATCATAATGCTATCTTCAGGTAATAAATGAAAACTGAAAGTATATTTGTGTGTTAAGAGTGATTCTTCATAGTAAGAAGGTAGGAAGGAGAATATTAATTGATAAGTATGTGTTGAGAAGGTTCTATCATTTCTTGTTGCTTGAGTAATGTCAGAATCTTGGTGATTACCTAGGGAATCACAATGATCACTCTTTGTAAGAACTGAGGAAAGCTTTTGTATGAATCTCTTTTAAACAGCTGAATTATTGACTAAGTCTTGCTTCATTATAATCACTTTGACCTTTTAAAGTTTGAAAACCTGTCATTTTGTGAAAATTTTCCTTTATGGATATCAACCACAATATAAGTATTCTTAATACCTATTTCAGTTATTCAGATGACTGTACTGTATTGCATTTTTTAAAAGTACCATTGATTATTAAGTAGTGATTTATGCTATATTCTATTTTTAAAGGGAAAACTTACAGAGATTGCTTGAAGACAGAAGCTTTAAGGAAGAGATAGTGCATTTTAGCATTTCTGAAGATAATGCAGTAGTGAAAACAGCCCACCGAGCAGATCTGTTTCCCATTCTGATGAGGTATTTACACTATCTAAAACTGATTTTTTTAAGTTGATCACAAAAACACTTGTGAATAGAGTATTATGATTCTTTCATTTATAATTATATGATTATGTATTATGATTCTTTCAGTTATAATTCTTTCAATTATAATGGAATATTTCACTTTACATTTTATTTTGATTTTTTTAAATTGGACCTTTTGGGGAAATCACATGGTTATAGAGACTTGTTTTAAAATAATTTGTCCCTGGGGCACCAGAGTGGCTCATTTGGTTAAGAGTCCCAATTCTTGGTCTCGGTCTCACAGTTTGTGAGTTCAAGCCCCGCGATAGGCTCAAACAGTGGCAGTGTGCAGCCTGCTTGGGATTCCCTCTCTCTCTCTTTGTCTCTCCCCTGCTTGCATTCTCTCTCAAAATAAATAAGTAAACTTTAAGATAAGATATAAATTTTGTCCGTAATTTAAAGAAAGATCTTGCCATGGAGGTATTTTAATAATAATGTTAAAATTAAATCCAGTATTCGTCTAAATTTTATTGAGAAATAATAAAAATAATTCATTTATTTATTCTGTAACTTATTATGACTTATAAAAGCTATAGATTTTGGTGTTGATAATATAACCATACCTTTGTTATATTTGTTTTAATAATTTTCATTGGATTTTCTTGGTTGAAAAATCATTAACAATCATCAAATTATTAGTCTCCTGTTTAAAAAAAAACCCTTTGAGGTTCTGTTTTACTGGAAATAAAGTAGAAGGTCCTCATTCCTCCTTCAAGGGCCTGGTATGACCTCGCTGCACCCTGCCTGTCCAAGCACACCATTTCTGTTTACCGCTCGGCTCAGAGCCCACTTCCAGGTTGGACCTGCTCATCTCTGTGCTCACAACACAGGACCAGAGCTTTTCTTCTTCACTCAGTCTCCTCTCAGACGTCATGTTGTCAGAACACCTTCCTTGACCACTTTGTGTAAAATCGCACCTTCCCCTAATCACCCTTTAGTCCCTTACCTCGCTTTATTTTTCCTCACGATTGTCTGACATAGCCTTTCTTATCATTTGTCTCCCCTGACAGAAGGTACTCCATGGCCTGGAGTAAATGTCAGTCAAATGAATTTGGTGTTCCTTTATAGTAAAAAAAAAAAAAAAAAAAATCATTTTTTCTGTTTTTTTAATTTACATACCTTACCCACACACCATAGAAGAATGAGCTGTGGTGGTAGTGGTTGTGGTTATCCTGGCCTTGCTGCTAGATTTAACAGTAATGCTTCTAGAGCAGCCCTTCTTGAAGTGTGGTCTGCCCCTGGGCAGAGGCTGTCGCTGAGATGCCTTCAGGAGGTCCATGAGGTTAAGACTTTTTTCATAGTACTACTAAGACATTACTTTTTCCCAGTGTGCCAACATTTGTGCTGATGAGGCAGGAGCAGCAGCAGGTAAAACTCCTAGTGCCCTGCCACTAATCAGGACAGTGGCTCCAAACTGTACAAGGCATGCTTCATTACCACACACCTGGCATTTTTAAAAAAATGCTGGTTTCATTTAATGTCCTTGGTGAATCTTAAGCCTTGAATACTTGTCTTTTTATTGTTTTATATGACAAAGTGGGAAGTGTGCATAAAGCACTTATGCTGAATACTGGTTGTCTCATCGAATGCCCTATTTTCCAAATAACCGATGTGTGTTACAGAATCATTTGTGGGTAAAGATCCATTCAAAGCGCAATATGATAGATGGAGATTAATATAACAGATCACAAAGTTTATGAATGTGATTTCAGATTGCGCATTACAACTAGCCTTTAAGAAACCACCCCTCGATGAAGTTCGGTGTAGTATCAAAAGTGCAATATCCACAGTTATCACAGAAGACTTATCTGAAAGTTTACAAAATATATTTCCTTTCCCCACCTGCATATCTGTTTAAAGGCTAGATTTTCTTCAACTGTAATACATTACAATTGATTGAATGCAGAAGCTGATAGGAAAACCCAGTTGTCACCTAATAAGCAAGACAATAAAGAAATGTGAATAGAAAAAGTAAAAAACATGCCTCTAGCCTCACTAAATTTTGGTAGGGAGAGGTTTGGAAAATAAAATTATTTTTCATTAAAAAATGTTATTTATGGTAACTTATTTTACTATGATGATAAAACTCATATACACGAAAGCTCTTTGGAGACCTCAAAAATATTTAAGAGTATAAAGCACCCCAATCTTGTAAGTTTACTAGTGATTCTATCTTGCATCCTAGGATAATCCGTATTTAGCTTTAATATTGTTTTAATCCAGCACTAGATACTGTATTTAGAGGTGAGTATTATGAGGCACCTGAGTGGCTCAGCCGGTTAAGTGTCCAACTTCTGTTCAGGTCATGATCTCACAACTCATGAGTTCAAGCTCCACATTAGGCTCTGTGCTGACAGCTCAGAGCCTGGAGCCTGCTTCGGATTCTGTGTCTCCCATTCTCTCTGTCCCTCCCTACTCACGCATGTACGTGTGCGCATGTGCTTGGTCTCTCTCTCTCACTCTCTCTCTCTCTCTCTCAAAAATAAACATTTAAAAAATTTAAAAAGAAATGAGTTTTATGTTTATAAGCAAGAGTGGTATATAATTTTATTTTTATTCTTAACCCAACTCAATATCATAGTTATACCACCTTCATAAATGGAAAAGCACTCTTCTTTCTCTCAGCTCTAAAACTTTATAGCATGGGAATTATTTCCCCTTGAAAGTTTAAAAAATTCATCTGAAAACTATATGGGTTCCATGTTACTCACGATTACTGTTCTATTCAGGTTTTCTTCTTAAGTTCCTTTCACTTACTTATGTGTTTTGGTTTTTTCTTTCCCAGAAAATTCCCCATCTACTTGAAATCTTGCCAGTTTCCTTATTGTACTTAGAGCTGTATTCACGTATTTCCTTTTAATCTATATACTCTTGTTTTTATTTTTCCTTGATTAGACTTACCTTCGGCTTGCCTGTTTTACTGCTTTTTTTCCTCCTACAAAGAACCACCTTGTAACCTCTTATCTTTATTATTTCCTTCTTCCTGCTTCCCTCAGCCTTGATTTTTGTTGTTGTTTTCCTAAATTTTGTATGTTAAATAACAAGTTTCTGTTTTCATCCTTCCTTGTTTATAATATATCCTTTTAAGACCGTTGATTTGCTATTCTCGGCTTTTCGGAAAACAAAATGACTAGTATTATGTTTCAGGATTAATGTGCAAACAAAATAATATTCTTTGAATTAACTTTTTAGAATTTTGTATGGCCGAATGAAGAATAAGACTGGGAGTAAAACTCAGGGGAAATCGGCTTCAGGCACCCGCATGTCCATTGTTCTGAGGTTCCTCGCTGGGACCCAGCCGGAGGAGATCCAGACCTTCTTGGACCTGCTGTTTGAACCCGTGAAGCACTTCAAGAACGGTAGCTCTCCACTCTCTGCTACTCTGAATGTGTGTTGTCTGCTGTAGATTTCTGCTGTCTCAGGCTAAGTTTCTGTGCTCTTGGACACCTTTCTCAAGGGAGTGTTCCTCCCAATCTCAGTGGTGGACTTTTGACTGAAGTGTAATTCATTTGAAATGTCGATTTAATTGGGCAGAGGGTCATCAGCATCCGTGTGTCAGTAAGCCCCTGATTAGAAAATGCCCAGGCAGGGCAGCCTGGCTGGTGCAGTCAGTGACTCTTTGCAGGGTTGTAAGTTCAAGCCCCACGTTGGGTGTAGAGGTTACTTAGAAAAAATAAAATCTTGGGGCACCTGGGTGGCTTAGTCGGTTAAGCATCCGACTTTCGCTTAGGTCATGATCTCGCGGTTCGTGGGTTTGAGCCCCGCGTCGGGCGCTGTGCTGACTGCCAGCTCAGAGCCTGGAGCCTGTTTCAGAGTCTGTGACTCCCTCTCTCTCTCTGACCCTCCCCTGCTCACGCTGTCTCTCTCTCTCTCCTAGAAATAAATGAAACATTTAAAAAAAAGAAAAAAGAAAATCTTTAAATAAAAAAAAAGGAAAGAGAAAAATGTGTATTTTTGTTGTGCATTTAAGCCATTTGAAAAATGGTACTTACCCATATACAATGAATACGTTTCTCCTTAGAGACTTAGAGCATGCTGATAAATTAATTTAATTGTCTTGGTATTTAGTCATTCACTAAGTCATTCATCTATTGAGGAATGATTAATTGAATGCCTTCTGTACCCTGAACACTTCAGTAATCTCTACTCAACCTCACCATCTGAGTAAAGTGGATATAATAAGAATATAAAAATTGGTTGAAATGCTCTGTGGTCTGTTCTCTGGTATGCATTGTTACTAATTAATATTAATAATAGCTAACATTGAGTGCTTACTCCATGCCAGACATTATGTTGACTCCCTTTACATACAACTCAGTTGATCCTTAAAATAACCACATGAGGTATCATTACTTGACTAGTCCCATTTTACAAATGAGGAAACTGAGGCTTAGAGAGTTTAGTATTTTGCTTACGGCCACTCAGGTAGAAAATGGTAGTGTTTTTTTGTTTTTGGTTTTTGGTTTTTTTTTTGTTTTTTTTTTTTTTAAGCTTATTTTGAGAGTGAAAGTGAGAGTGAGCATGTGAGCAGGGTAGGGACAGAGAGAGAGAGGGTGAGAGAGTATCTCAAGCATCTGTGCTGTTAGCACAGAGCCCAACATGGGGCTCAGTCTCACCAACTGTGAGATACATGACCTGAGCTGAAATCAAGAGTTGGAAGCTCAACCAATTGAGCCACTCAGGTGCCCTGAAAATGGTAGATCTTAAAAGAAAAAATAAGAAAGAAAGAGAGAGAGAGGAAGGAAGGAAGGAAGAAGGATAGACGAATAGGAAAGAAGAAAAAGAAAGGGAGAAAATGGTAGATTTTTCTGATTACAGAGCTTCTGCTGTGATCCCATAATCACTTTGCTTTAGGCAAACATAGGTATTTATATGTAGGGTAATATATTGCATTAAGTTTTATATTTTTTCTATGATAATGGACTCAACTGTTAAAATGTTTTCATTCAGTATATTGCCTCACAAAATAATATAAAGACTTTTGTTCAGTGAAAAAGCCTCCATTGTAAGAGGGTAGCTATAAATGATACTTTTATAGGTGTACTATTTAGGTGTATGAATTAGTAAGCTCATGATTTCATGCCAGTTGGTTTGAAGTAAAGCTCAAACCGTAACAATTCAAGTCTTCTAAGTAAATTATGAAATCAATTTTGGTGCCTGCTTTAAAACTTTTGTTTTATTTATTCACTAGAGGCTACAAGAGGAAACATTTAATTCTCAGCATTCAAGAACTTCTAAATAGTGGGACATTTTCTGTGAAACAGCTCAAATTGACATAGACAGTGAAAGCTGAGAGTGAGGAAAGTGTCTGGAAAGTTGCTAGGGGGAATGAAGACTTAGTAACTCAGGTTTTGAGGAATAGTCTAAGTAGTATGAGAATTGGGCTTAGAGACTTAGTTCTGGCACAGGTTTCTCTCTTATTCTCAGTTTCCTCATCTATAAAGTGATAATAGTAAAATCTGCCATGTCTGGCTCATTGAATATTTGATAAGAGAATCAGGAGAAAATATGTTAGGAAAGTACATAATCATCTATAAATAGTTATAACAGTATAAAATATTGTATCATTGAGGGAAATTGAAAGGAAGCTGTAATTGGAGAGTAACATAAATCTTTTACTGGATATCTCTGTTTCTCTAGGAGAATGCCATTCTGCAGTCATTCAAGCAGTAGAAGATTTGGATTTGTCTAAAATCCTTCCTTTAGGTCGCCAGCATGGTATTTTAAATAGCCTCGAAATAGTATTGAAGAACATTAGTCATCTGATCAGTGCCTACTTACCAAAGATTCTGCAGATACTGCTGTGCATGACGGCAACAGTCTCACACATCCTTGACCAACGAGAAAAGGTGGGAGAGAATCACTGTAGATGTTTTTCTTCCTGGGTTTGAACTGTATGGGTACATTTGCAAATGAGATTTTTTTTTTCCTGATAAATACAGTACAGTACTATAAAATGTACTTTCTCTTCCTAATGACCTTCTTAATCTTTTCTCTAACTGATGTTATTATAAAGTAAGAATACAGAATTACAAAGTATAACACATACACATATATGTTAATTGACTGTTTACAGTATTGGTCAGTCTTCCGGTCAACAGTAAGCTATTAGTAGTTAAGTTTTTGGGGAGTCAGAAGTTACAGACGGACTTGTGACTGCTCAGGAGATTGATACCCCAACCCCCACATTTTTCAAGGATCAGCTGTATGTCACTTGTATATTAAAAAGAGATTTAAGAGAGAGGGTGTGAATTAGCTCTATATACATCTCAGAAACTAAAGTCAGGGTAGTTGAGCTGATGTTTCTCACATTTTAATTTCAAGAGCCTAGAGGTTTAGAACATCTTCCAAATCTCATTTACCCAAAATGATTGTAGAATGAACAGAATACCGGTAGCATCATCCTTGTTATTTTGAGATAAGAATTGCCCAGAGGTCTTTTAAAGGTACATGCTTGCCTACTATGAGTACAGTGTTTTGAATGAAGATAAGCAGCAACATCACTCTAGCTCAGTGCCAGAGGCTTCACAAGATGGTGCTCAGTAAATATTTTCTGAATTGTATTAAAGACAGTATATTTATGTTCTGTTGAAACAAGTATATGGGCATAAGTATACTCTCTGGGAAGTTTAGGGAAACTTAATGTCTTTATGGACTGAAAGCTTCCTAGAGAAAATGAGACTTGAAGATCTAGACTCCCATTTCTGTTGATTCTCAGTTAGTGATGAACAGGCAGTTTTAATTGGGTTAAAATCTGTTTCATTCACTTTATGGATATGCATGGTGAACTGTTTCTCAGATATGGTCATGACACTGAAAATTCACAGCCAAAATTTTATGCTATTTGGGGGGCTATGCATGGATATAAATCTGCTTTAGTAATGAAATAATAGTCTCTGATTACCAAGTCCCAGGGATTTAGAACATACCTTATATTTTGTTAGGCACCATTTTGTTTTCTTTCATTCATTCCTTCAACAAATATTAATTGAGCCCCTGCTGTGTGACAGGCACTGTTCTGAGCACTGGAGATAGAACAGTGAACAAAGCAAACAAAAATTCCCATCCATTCATTTATTCAGTAAATACTTATTTCACATCTACCTACTGTCTATCAGACATCATTCTGAGTGGAGAATGAGCCGGGTAAGGACTCAGTGTCACGGAGAGAAAAAGAACAAATAAATACACAGATAATTAGAATAATATCAGTTGGTAGGGAGTCTGGAGAGGGAAATAAATGAGACCCTCTGCAGATCTGTGACTCATTCTCTGTGGAGCTCTCTCCTCCCCAGTACTCTGCCTGTGAATTCTCACTGCTGTGCCTGGGCTCTGCCTTCTAAATCATGAAATTTCAAGCAGGAAGCTGGGGTATGTGGGAGACTCAACCTCATCTGTCCTAGGGCTTACTGTCTGCAGTCCAGTATCATTTCATATTTTCTGTTCCATGTTTTAGTTATTTGAGAAGGAAGGCCGCCAAATCTAGTCCTTATTGACCCGTCTTGAACAGACGCGGAAAAACCGCAAGCAGGCAGAGAACAGTCCTCTGACTAATGCAAGGCTAGGAGCATCTCAAATTCCCAGCGGCCAGAGCAGAAAGCTCATAATCCCTGAGGCACCAGGAAGAGTCCTAGGCAGGGATTGCCTCAGTGCCGGAACTAGATTAGCTCCGGAATAAAGGCTGCCCTGGCAACACCTATCAAAGCTTACCAAGATTAAATTTCCCAAGTAAATTAACTGCATCTGAGAACAAAACTCAAGAGCTTTCAAATGATTTAAATGAAAATAAAATTCACAGTATCTGACATCCAGTCAAGTTTTGCCACCAAGAAGGATGAAAGCTTTACTCATAATAGGAAAAAAAAAACTAAACAGTCGAAGCAGACCTGGCAGTGGTACAGATGACAGAATTAGCCCAAAACTTAAAACAGCTGTTAGAAAGGAATACACTCCATACAGTCACAAAAGTAAAGGAACACATGAGCACGTTGAGAGACATGAAGATGTGAAAAATTTAAAATCGGGGGATGTGATGGGAAGTGACAAATGGAGTGGATGGTGCTGCTTTTATTAGGGTGGTCAGTGTCTTCTTTAAGGAGGTGATATTTCAACTCCTATCTCCCCCGCTACGGGAAAAACACTTTAGGCAGATAAAGTGACCGGTAGTCCCTGAGGTAGAAAAGCCTCGGCACGTTCTAAGAGCAGACACGATGGCGAAAGCACGAGGAGCGACAGGAACTGTGTCGGGTAATGTCAGGAGCTAGGTAGGGCCTCTGGGCTCTGATCTGGATTTACTGCTAAGTGTACTGGGAAACCTCAAAGAGGTTTGAAGCCAGGGAGTGATAAGTTCTGTTTGATGTTATTAAAATTTCACTTTGATTGCTTTGAGGGAAACGGCTTTAGGGGTGGTGGGGCAGGGGCCACAGTGGAAGCTGAAAAGAGGTCTGGGAAAATTCTTTTCTTTGGATTATTTGAGAGCTTCGGGGCCATTAGGAAGAATTCTGTGCAAGTTTTCATTTATGCCTTATAGGGAATGATAGTGACTTTATGTATACATGGATATATTAAATCGTGAAAGGTTAGAGATTTTATAAACTCTGTATAAGTTCTCTGACTTTTTGGTTAACTTAGAAGCAGTTACTTAGTAATGCAGCCTTACTTTTGAGTCAACAGTCAGTAACTCCAAAGACCAACTATGCAATTTTATAGATCATTAGTTAGTGAAGTGCTAAGCTTTTTGACAGCTTGGAGCTAAATTTTTATTACAGTTCTTGGACAAGTTGAAAGAATTCCTTGAGGTGCTATAATGAATTAGCACAGTAATACTGCTTAAGTGAGTTAAACTTCTACATTTGTGTGTTTGAACTAAGTTATACGCTTTTTTTAAATTTTTATTTATTTGTGTATGTGTGTGTCTTTTAGTTCCTCCAAAGCACTGATTGACACTGAAGTATGTATCATGAGGGTTTTGGGTTTGGTTTTATTATTTTGGAACATTTAAACAATGTAGTAAACTTTAAATGTATATAAACTCAGTCATATTGACTATTCGTTTTGGAACCAGAGTCTACAATTGCTTTCTTTCAGGGCTTTTCTCAAGTTTACTAAAGTTATTACTCAATAATACTGAAATTTTCTAAATACTAATTTACTAATTCTAATTTACTAAAATTAAACTGGGCAGCTGACACTGTAGAAACCAAGTAAGTGGAACGTGTAGATCCTACCCTATATGGAGGGTGCTTGTTGGGAAGAAGGACAAGGTGGGGATGTCTGATTTGACATATTTGCTAAGGTTAGCTTCTTACTTGCTCCAGGGGATCATGATACCATATTTTTTCAAATGTAAGTAATAGGTTTTTATCTTCTTGCAAACATGATAGAGCTCATAATGAAAATACTGCCAGCAGAACTGAAGCAAAGCAGAATGACCTGTAACTGTATCGCCTTGTGCTTGCCTGTTATTTACTGGCATTGAAATTTGTACAAAGAGATAATCAGCCACAAGTAGATGGTAGAAACCTGGTGGGTGTGTGAAATATGATGATTCCTCAGACTTGCATGACAAAGTAATAATATTTTTGTTCCTATTCACTTGAATTTAAAATGTGTTGTTTCAGATTCAAATACTTCTCTTGTTCAGAGTGTCCAATTTCCATGACACATAGCCCCCTTTTACTTTTCTTCATAATATCATGGCCATAAAGCTTGATAATTCATTATATTAGGGTGTTGTTATCTTCATAAATTTCAGAGTGGTTTTTACATTTCGATGTAGGTGATTAAGGTCACTTGTAAAAATAAGTTGCCACTGTTTATCCAGGGCTCACAGTATATTAATGAAATGGAAAAATAATTAGGGGTTGCAGCTTACCCATTTGTTTGATTTTTAATAACATTCCATGCTTGGGAGAAAACTCACTATATCTCTCTGCCTGGCCTAACCCTCTTCATCCTTTAAGATCTCCTAGAAATCCTGCCTCTCCCATGAAGCATTTATTTATCTTTTCAAATTTATAGTTCTTCCCCTATTGGCTGACTTTGGCATTTTCAGTCTGTCACATAATTTAATATGTTTTCCTTTAGTGAGATTTTAAGCTGAGGTCAGAACTATTGATGTCATGCCATTGGACTCATTGGTGAGGGCTCAATAAATTATTCTACTCTGAGCCTGAACAAACTGGCCACGTAATTGTGATTTTGTAACTCATAAGGAAGGAGATGCCGGTAAAAGTAGTAGTACCTCTTATGAAAGAAGTTTGCTGTTAATTCAAACATCCACCCACTCTAGCCTCTTGTGCCTCTAATGATAAATTTTGATTTTTTTTCAATATTGTATTTTTCTTTGAACTGTATATTTTCAGATCATCCCATCCCTTAACTTATACTGTGTGAAGTATTCTACTATATAGAGAGACCATACAGTCTTAAACTAGTCCCGTAGACTAATTTTTTAACAAGAATTTTGTTATGAAAACAAAAAAATAAAGTGACTTTCATTTGAAATAAAGGTTTAGTTTATTCCCCCCTTAATCTAAGGCATTGTGATGGCAAAGAAAGTTTTGTTTAGAATGTTTTGTTCATAGGAAGAAATCAGCGTTTAATTTGAGACAATTACTGGGATAAAGAAATAAAATGATGTAGGACACAAAACAGCTGTTCCACTTTTTCCCCTTAAGGACACTTTAACATGATTTTACTGGGCAGTGATAATGGAGCACACCTCACCATTTGATTTTAAGTCTCTGCTTTCCCATCTTGTTCAATGAAAAAAGCCATATGATATACTCAGTTGACATTTCCATGTGTTATCAGAGCCATAGTCAACAGACTTAAGAACAGGATTTCCAGTTTGATTATTAGCCATCTGAGCAAGAGTGCCTCCCTGAGGAGTCAAGGATACAAAAGAAATATGTTGTTTTGTTTTTAAAATTTTTTATGTTTATTTTTGAGAGAGAGACACAGATCACAAGTGGGGGAGGGGCAGGAGATGGAGACACAGTTTGAAGCAGGCTCCAGGCTTTGAGCTGTGAGCACAGAGCCTGCTGCAGGGCTTGAACTCACGAACCAGGAGATCAAGACTTGAGCCAAAGTCAGATGCTTAACTGACCGAACCACGCAGGTGCCCTGAAATACATTTTTTTAAGAGAAGATCTTTCTTTTACAGATACAGTTCAGGTTTATTAACCCACTGAAGAATTTAAGACGTCTTGGAATCAAAATGGTAACTGACATCTTTTTAGATTGGGAGTCTTACCAATTCAGAACAGAAGAAATTGATGCTGTATTTCATGGTGCTATTTGGCCCCAGGTAAACTTGATTACTACATTCTGCCTAGATATCTTCTGCTTCTTCCCTTGTTTTTACTTTCACCAGCATAGTCTACACTCAGATATGAATGCCTGTCCTGGTCTTTTCTTTTACGCCAAGTCTTCCTTTGTTACTGGAGCTTTAGAATACTTTTCTTTGTGCCCACTACCACCTAAAGCTCAGGAGCTAGTTTCTGTAATACCATGACATTTATACTTAAGGTTAATGAGAAAATGATGTGTCTCTCAAGCAAATGGAATATAACTTATATCACCTCAGTGATGCACCTTTGGATTTTGACAAGTGTAAGGGAAAATGCAAAGGTATTCTTGTTACATATTTCCTTGTATGTAACTACTCTGTGACCATACCTGCTATAACTGTAGCTAAAAAGACTATAAACTAGACTTGATTTTAGGAAAGAATTTTAGCTGCTAGAGCTCTGTCATTTCTACCCAACTGGAACCTAAAGTACCTCATTCCTTTCAAGAGTCTAGCACTTCCTTGCACCACCTTTGCCGTTTTCCCTGTGTAGATGTTATTTTGGATTCCTTTGGTTTTTTTCTTCCATCTGTTCTTTAAATGTTAATCTCTGTCCTTTGGCTCTTTATCCTTGGGTGTGGTTTCTGTACTTGTTCTGCTCTTTAGTTATTTTTTTTTCACAATTTTGTATGTGATTTTATTTTGTATCGTTTTCATTTTGTGTCCTAGATCAGAAGGCTTGGATCTGAGAGTCAGTATTCTCCCACTCCTCTGCTGAAACTAATTAGTATCTGGAGCAGAAATGCAAGGTATGACCCTTCCTCCCCTCCTTTAAAAAGGACAGTGTTTTAGACCAGTCTAGTCAAAATGGGTCAAGAGGATTAATAATGTAATTTATGGTCTTTCCATACAATGAAATAGGATAGGTGTGGTTAAAGAGAATAAGGTCACTGAATTTCAAAATACATAGTTTAAAGAAAAATAACAAGTTGCTGAACAATATAATCAAGAAAGATAACTGTGGGTGTGTATAAATATAAAGTGAAGTAGAAAATGTCTAGTAGGAGGGGCACCTGGGTGGCTCAGCCAGTTAAGCATCCGACTCTTGATTTTGGCTCAGGTCATGATCTCACTTCATTGTTCACGGGATTAGGCCCTGTGTCAGGCTCTATGCTTACCACTCAGGCCCTGCTTGGGTTTCTCTCTCTCTCCTTCTCTCTGCCACTCCCCTGCTTGCTGCTCTGTGTGTGTATCTCTCTAAAAAATAAATAAAAAGTTAAAGAAAAAAATGTCTAAAAGGATACATGGGAATCTGTTAATGTTACTGTAGCATGTGGAGGTTTGGGTGCCTCAGAACTAGGAAGAGATACTTTTTATGATATATCTTTGGAGTGTTCATTTGTAATTTTTTAAAAAGGGGAATAGATAAATAGGCAAAATGACATTTTGCAATTTAAGTTAAAGTTGTAGAGCATAATTATAGCAAAAGTTGCTCATTTTTGCTAGCTTTACAGTTTCATTAAAACTTAAAAATGAAAAGTATTGGATTCGATAGAGATCTTCTTCCATTGTGTTGTAATTATTTCAATAGTTTGATTTGATCTGGGAAAGGGAAAAACAGAATATGAAACATGGCAGATACAGGTTTCACTAGCTCTCTGAAAGTAGAGTGTCCTATGAAACTTTTCATTAGCCAAAATGGCATAGAGCACAGAAGTAATTACTATTAACTTAGACGGAAAGAATTTTTAGCATTCTTAGATCCAAAAAATAACTTCTCATAGGCTTTTCTGATACCTTGGGTCACATCTAACAAGGGATGCACAAAATAAATTGAGATAAAGCCCAGATGCTCACAGACGCAATTCATAGCTACGGCAGCTTGATGCTGAGATGCTGAGTTTGGTTCCCAGGGAAGGAGCCTGGTGGGGCCCCTCTCGCTGCTTGGGGTGCATTCCGCTTCCATAATGGCTCGCTGCAAAACAAATTTGCGAAGGCTGTTTTCACGTATCGCCTTTTTTCATAAAAGCCAGTGGCATAACATGAACTTTTAAAAAGCCAGGGATACCTGTAGTTATACCAGCATATAAACATGACTGTTTTTTGCATGCTTGCTTAACAATAAAAGCTGAGTTGTAATTGGCATTCTTTGTCTTTTTCTCAGTTCCCACTTAAAATCAGAAAAATTTCACAGGCTTCTAATATTTTCTAGATGTCCTCTATTCTTTATAGAACTACATCTAAGTATGCATACAGCTCTCATGGTCATAAATCAACATTCTTTTGAGGACATTATGAGCCATTTACAGGACCTTCATCTACAAATGCTTCAGATACACTTGTGTTACAGACCAACTGCATATTTACTGAGGAGTTTAGAAACCTATGTTGTTTATCTCAATGATGGAAACAGACTTGAGTTTGCCCTGATCTGTTGTGAAGAATGAAAGGTAGAAATTAAAAAAAGAAAAAAAATTATTATTGATTGTGTGATACTAGGATCTTGGCATCAGTTTTTACAAAATTGGTATCCTGCTGTATAACCAACTTTTGATTTTTTTTCATGTACCGTTATTATAATGAACATTTCCCCATGTATTAAATAGTCATTATAAACAAACCAAAGACCTTGACATTGTCTTCCTCAGGAAAACCTATTTAAAATATTTTTACTGGTAGTAAGGGCTCTTTTCATTTATTTCCCAACTTGAGAAAGCAGCTTCATGTCTTGTCTTATAACTGGACATTTATAAGCAGCACTTCATAGGCATACTTGAGAAATGTCTTACAGTTGTGTATTATTATGCAAATGAACTGTGGGGGACTTTTCATCTAAGAAGACTTGGTGATAGTGACTGCCTTTTTTATTAGTTGGGTTCTTTTTTAAGGTATAGATCCACATCACTGGATGCCACTGTAACCTGTGTTCTGCAGTTTCTCTCACTGTGGGTTGGAGAAAAAGAGAAGGCACAGAGTAATGTGGCTTATTTTCTATGTAGTACTTAACCTGAAAGAAATCTTTTGAAGGACTGACTTCCCTTGAAATCTCCCTGACAGTAAATACACACTTGTTGCTATGTGTGGAAGAATTAAAGGAGTATTTCAGAACCAACTGATGGGAAGGTTTACTCTTCAGTAAAAAAAAAAAAAATTTTTTTCAAAGTGTGGTTACAGTTTACATAGTGTCAGTTAGACATTTAAGCAGGTTTTCATCTGCAGAGAAGTCTAGCATTTTAGTTTGCTTTGTATTTAGACAGATGCAGGTAGAGCTGAACTACAGCCAGTATCTTTAAGCTTACAATTAAGGTTAAATTGTCTCAGAAATTAAGTGAATTAGAAACAACAGAAACTTACTCATTAACTAGAAAGGTCATATAATCCCAACTATATTCCTGAGGGTGAAGAGATGCTATAAATAATTAAGCCAAAGCAACCAAAATAAACTGGGACTGTCCCTGGCCACTCTTTCTAATGGTGACTCTGGTTAGGACAACCATGACCCCTACATGGCTCCACTTCTTCCTCCTCTGAGCTTTCCACTCCTGGGCCTGTGACCATATGCTGCCTTTTTTACACTCCTCTCTTAACAGCTGACCTGCCTAAAGAACATTTCACATTATTACTGTTACTACCCCTCATGATTCATGGTTCGTCAATATTCATTACATGTTGAAAGAGTGACTGCAATTTCTGACAGAGCCGTACACTTAAGCATGAGCCATGCCCAGTACACTGTGGCATCAAATTACATTGCTGTTCAAGAAACGCAGTTTGGTCACTTACAAGTTGCTTTGGATTTTAATGGGTTCTTGCGAGGACCTTGCCAGCAATTGAAAGCAGTTCCTTCACCTTTGGTGCTTGAAAAAAATGTCAAGACACCATAGAGTAGTGGTTAAGAGAACAGTCTCCAAAACCACACAGACGTAGCTCCAGATCCTAGCATGACTGCGTGTTGACGAGTTGGCCTCTCTGAGCCACATAGATTCCACCTATAGAATGGAAATAATAAAGTTCCTACCTCATGGATAATAGAGGTGATAATGTGTAAAGTATCTTGCTTGGTGCCTGTCCGTACTATGCCCAATATATTTGAGACAAAGATGTATGGATATAGGCTTTTAGAGCTTTTCCTCAGTTTGTTAATATGCTAAAAGTGCTTGAGGTCTTTTTCCAATGATGATTAATCAGTAAAGCCAAACTGTCTGCATTTTTTTTGGTTTTACCTTCCTGCTGATTGTTAGGACTATATCTCTGACGTAAAACACTTGCTGGTTTGCCATTGGTTGGAAAGCCTTTGTGCTCTCTACTCTTGTTGGTGTGTTTCCTCTAGGTGGGATGCTCTTATCCTTTGTGTGAGTCTTTCATAGTTGGGAATGGATTCATCCACCTCCTCCCCAAAAGGGATCCTAATCTCTGAATATTGAATATCCTGATACAGCAAACGTTTGTTTGGTCTGTACTCTTTAATTCCATGTTGTAGTGTGTTGGTTTTTATGTGGGTGCATAAACATTCACATTCTAGAAGGCTTTTAACTGAAAAACAGCTTGTCTTCAATACATTTCTTGTAGAAAAGGCTTAGACTTTGGAGTTAGACTGTGGTTCAGCTCTACCACTAAGCACAGTGGCTTTAGGCAAGTCTCAGGGTTTTGTTTTGGTTTGGTTTGGTTTTTTTTTACCTGTAACGTGGCAACAGTGTTACAACATGACAGAGATGTTATGAGGGTTAAATGAGAGATGTACATAAAGTGCATAAATAACATTTCATTGGTGAGGTGCCTGGAATTACCCATCATATTTTAGATTTTAAAGTAATTTCCCCTTTAAGTAATCTTATTAATGTTCCTTCACATATATATTTAAACTCGATATGAAAATTTATATGGAACATGTTTTCAGAAATAAACATATTGAGAAATATGACTGTTTCAATGTTTTTCCTTGTAGGTATTTCCCTTTACTGGCTAAACAGAAACCTGGGCACCCAGAATATGATATCCTGACCAATGTCTTTGCAATTCTGTCGGCGAAGAATCTCTCTGAAGCCACAGCTTCTATTGTGATGGATATAGCTGATGACCTTCTTAACCTTCCAGATTTTGAACCCACAGAAACACTTTTGAGCTTGCCAGTAACTGGATGTGAATACACTGAAAGTGCAGATGGTATGTGTTCTCTGCAAAGCAAATGATTTCTTAGATTTGTGAGCTAGCATTTATGCCCTCACAAAGGAAAAAGTCCATACAATTTGACCCTTTTAATCTTTTTTTCTGTAGAAATTAATGCCAATTTATAAAAACTGAATTGTCTTTGCAGTTATAGAAATTCAGATTATTTATGCTCCAAGAAAGTTCAACTGTCCACCAGGAAATTACCAAATGACTTCCACTGTCATGTTTCTGAATTCTTCCTATCATCTTGTACAAGTTCTTTTACTACTTCCCAAAATGGGTTAAATAAAGCTTCATGGGTTTCTTATGTAAACTTAAATTTAGCTAATGATACAGCTATTATTACTAAGAAGAAAGTTATTTCATCTTTAAATTTGAAATTTATTAAATATTTATGTTAATTGAGTGGTCTCCTTGTCTGTCATTACAAACATAGTGTACAATTATCCTGTAAGAGAATAATTCATTAAAATCAAAACATCACTTTTTTTCAGAGTCCATCACAATGGGAGGAAGATTAATTCTACCTCATGTACCTGCAATTCTCCAGTATCTCAGCAAAACCACAATAAGTGCAGAAAAGGTGAAAAAGAAAAAGAATAGGGCACAAGTCAGTAAGGAACTTGGCATTATGTCAAAGTAAGTGATATATAGGTCCTTAAAAGGCAACATTACTATCCATGGTTTTAATTTCTGTTAAATTATATCTAGTTTTTCAATTATTTAAATGTGATAATAAGCTAAAAAGGTTTTCAATATTTTAAATGCGCTCCATTTTTAAGTTAATGTAAAATTTATTCTCTTCTGGAATATTCATTAGAAAACTTTTATGTAAAGCATCTGTCTTCATTTTATTATAAGAAAAGTCTTCAAAATTCTAAAGTAGACTAATAGATTTTCTTATTTAGCCTTTGCATATTTTGTTCAATTAGAATTTTGAGTTATGTGAGATCACATACTTTTGTTGTTTGTTTAATTGATAAAAATAATTAAAAGAACGGGTTGTTGTTGTTTTGTTTTCTAAGGGTCAAGAATATCTTGCAAGGATTTCTAAAGATTCTTTTTGCCAAAAGACCTAATAATATGTAATTGTGATTTCTATAGCAAAGTTGGTAAACCAGAGTGCAAAAAATGTTTCTATTTTAAACTCTAAAATGTTCACGCCTTAGCTGTGAAAAGTTTATCTGTTAACCTCAGCAACAATAGCAAAAAATGATATATTAGAGAACCTTTCAGGAACTTCTTTGAAATGTTTTATACTATTGTACTTCTAAGTTATGCAGAATGGGAAACCACACAAAATACACTTATTAAATCTTATCACAGGCTGTGTGGTGTGAAAAGGTGAGGAGAGATCAGGCACCAGAAGGACCAGAGTTTGAAAGGCCCTCTCTACCACTTCTTAGCAATGTGACACCAGTTTCTCAGAGTCTCCCATTTTCTTTGGGCAAAATGGAGCTAAAAATAATTCCTACATTGAAGGCTACTGTGGGAATTAAAGTGAAAACTAGATAGAAAGTCTTATAAGTCTTGGCACTTAAAATGTTATTTCTTTGTAAAATAAGAAATTACTGATTTGTCAGATCATAGCATCATCTACATAATCAGATGCTACAAGAGAATAGTAGCAATGTGCCTTAAATTGGAGAGAAGTAAGAGTGGACACTGCTAAGTAAGTCACTTGAACTTTTTATAGATGAACACATGAAAACCACCTGTGTCTGTCATGTGTCTTTTTCCTACAAAGAGTTGAACTTCTTAGAGAAGTACTCTTAAGTTGTCAATCTTCCTTATGTATCCGTTGTTTTTTTTTTGTTTTTTTGTTTTTTTGTTTTTACCATCTCTAGGATCAGCAAGTTCATGAAAGACAAAGAACAAAGTTCTCTACTCATTACACTCCTCCTTCCTTTCCTCCACCGTGGCAATATTGCTCAGGTACAGATTCACAGGACTTGTATTTTGTCTTTGAAATAGCACTTTATTATTAGATTTATTTGTGAGCAATAATTTTGTTGCTTAGATTTTGTGATGTATTTGTGAAGACTTTATATAGAAATATAAAAATAAAAATAGAGAAGAAAAATTGGGACGGAAGTAGGAATGAGGGCGAGCCAGAAGGTGGAAGCACCATCATCAGTCATAACAGAAAAAGTGTTATTAACCCCTTCATTTCCCTTTCTTTAGCTTCTAATCCATTTCAAGACTTTTTTTTCCTGAGTTTGACCAGTAACAAATCTGGAACCCAAAAAGTACTTTGTATAATCTTAAATATAGATCACAGTTGCAGGACTGAAGGAAAAGTCAGATTATAATAATATTAGGCATAGCTAAGAATTTTCTGATATGATTTTCAAACCTTACTTCAATCTCAAGTTAAAAAGTCTTCCCATGCTCAAACTCCTGCATGAGGCCGAAGCCATTACACGTACATCTCTTAACCATATAGTAATTCAGTGTAGAAGACCACAGATCTATAGACAGCCAGAAATGTGTATTTTTTTTTCAGCAAGCTCATTTTCTTCTTGGCTCTTTTTGACCTAACAGTAGGAGAAATTATGTTCCAAAGCCATGCGTGTTTTCTGTTAGAATTAAGGAAGAAACTGTTCACAGACATTGTTGTGGAATTTATGTCAAGTTAAAATGTTAAGAACTTTTAAAAGACTATGAAATAACTTTTCCAGTTGCTACTTTTGCTTCTTATTCATAGTCATATGTTTTTGAGCTGTAATATATTAAAGCCAAGTTGATCAGTTTTATAAATTACTGAAATGTGATTTCTCTTTCTTCTTAAGGATACAGAGATTGATATTTTGGTGACAGTACAAAACCTATTAAGACATTGTCTGGAGCCTACAAGCTTCCTCAAGCCTCTGGCAAAACTCTTCTCGGTTATTAAGAATAAATCGTCAAGACAGTTGCTTTGTACAGTTTTCCAGGTCTGTGATACCCCAACCCCTTTGCCCCAACCACCCCTTTTTAAAAAGATAACTATGATATGTAACATATTTAACAGATTCCTTGGTGCCAATATGATGTTTCATATACATTTGAGTGGAAGGAGGGAGTTATAGAGAGAAGGGAAGAAAAATTAAGGTTTTATTCAATAATAATAAACCGTTTTCATTCCATTTAGACTCTTTCTGATTTTGAGAGTGGATTAAAATATATTACTGATGTTATCAAGGTAAGAGAAAGTCTTATTTCTTTTATGCTTCAAAAGTATTACCATTTTTGTTTATTTAAGGTTTATATACTTTCATCTGTGTTTTCAGTGTTCCAATGTTTTTATTTCTCGTAGCTTAATGCCTTTGATCAAAGACATCTTGATGATATCAACTTTGATGTTCGCTTCTCAGCATTCCAGACCATTGCCTCTTATATTAAAGAGATGCAGACTGTGGATGTTAACTACCTAATTCCAGTTATGCATAATTGTTTCTATAATCTGGAGGTAGGTTTTTATAGCAAAAGTTTATGAATTGTTTTTCACTGTTCTGATAATACATCTGCATGACCAAATTTTTTAATTTGTGTTTTGAGGACAAAGGCTTTTGTGTAAAATTTCTTTTAGTTGCAGAATACTTTGTAATATGGTAAAGACCATATCGTTATTCTCATGATTTAAAAGATAAGTACTTTGAGTAAAATATGTGGGAGCACTTTGAAAAATCCAAAAGCTGTGTATTAGAGTAGGGAAGTTCATAAAGACAGAAATTAGTGACTAGGTTATGAAAGGCTTCTGGGGGTAAGGAGGAATGGGAACAGAGAGGGAGGAGCTCGTATTGGCCCAGGGTTTAATTTGAGGGTAATGAAAATGTTCTGAAGTTAGATAGTGGTGATAGTTGAACAACCTTGTGAATATGTTTGCAAAAAAGACTTTATACTAAAAACCATTGAATTGTACACTTTAAAAGGATGAATTTTAGGGGCACCTGGGTGGCTCAGTTGGTTAAGCGTCCAGCTTCGGCTCAGGTCATGATCTCATGGTCCCTGAATTCAAGCCCCTCATTGGACTCTGTGCTGACAGCTCACAGCCTGGAGTCTGCTTCAGATTCTGTGTCTCCCTCTCTGTCTCTCAAAAACAAACATTAAAAATTTTTTTTTCTAAATAAATAAAAGTAAAAGGGTGAATTTTAGGGGCACTTGGGTGGCTCAGTTCTTTGAGCATCTGACTTCATTCAGCTCAGGTCATGATCTCACAGTTTGTGGGTTTGAGCCATGCACTGGGCTCTGTACTGACAGCTCAGAGCCTGGAGGCTGCTTCAGACTCTGTGTCTCTCTGTCCCTCCTCTGCTCATTCTTTCTCAAAATAAATAGACACTTCTTTAAAAAGCGAATTTTATAGTATTTCTATTATATCTCAGTTTTTTGAAGTTTTGTAACATTATTTGACAGTTTGCCCTCCCTTATTGATACAGAAAAATAAAGGGTTTGGACTATAATTAAGTGCATGTTGCTGAACTGAATTAAAACCCAAAAATGGGGAAAATGGAACCCTTGATTTATAGTTGACCATGAAATCAGTAATATCTTTGTGGCATTTTATAGTTATTCAACAGATATCAACAATTATGTAATTCATGAAAAAGTAATATCTCTGTTTGGAGCTAATTCTTCATATATTATGTCAAGTTCCAACACAGAGGATTCCAAGTATTGTCTGGTTGGCTGAGTTGGAAATACTTTCTCCACATCCACTGTCTATATTGCTCAGAGCAGGAACTGGAGCACAGCTAACCAGGATTATACCAGCCAACTTTGTCATTTTCAGTGGTCACATTACACTGAATATTGAAAACTGGTTATTCTGTTTGTTTTGAGAAATAAAACTAATCAAAAGCTCAATTTCATCGTATTTTCCAAATGGGAGTGACACTTCTCAGTAAGCATAATTTTTTAAAGTTGTACTACAGGCATACCTCATTTTATCGCACTTTGCAGATGCTGTTTTTTACAGATTGAAGGTTTGTGGCAACTCTGCTTCAAACAAGTCTGTCAGCACCATTTTTCCAACAGCATTTGCTTACTTTGTGTCTTTGTGTCGTATCTGGTAATTCTCACAATATTTCAAACTTTTTCATTATGATTATATTTGTCATGGTGATCTAAGATCAGTGATTCTGACTCACTGAAATCATAGATCATGGTAAATGATTTTTAATGAAGGTATGTACCTTTGTTTTTTAGACATAATGCTAATGCACACTTAATAGACTACAGTATAGTGTAAACATAACTTTACATGCCCTAGGAAACATTCACATTCATCTCACCCACTTTATTGTGATTTTCACTTTGCTGTGGTGGTGTGGAACCAGACTCACAGTATCTCTGAAGCGTGCCTGCATGCTCCTCACAACCCTACATTTGGCTCTTCCTTAGGTATGATGTACTTGTGGGATATTTCTTAGGAGGGAGTTTTACATAGAGGAGTGGCAACATTTTCACTGAGTGGTAAACTTTTTCATTGGGAAATAATATCCCACATTACAGATATTACACAGAATAATTTGGGAGTTTTTTTTTTCCTGTTTCCAGTTAGGAGACATGTCTTTAAGTGATAATGCCAGCATATGCCTGATGAATATCATCAGAAAGCTAGCTGCCTTGAACGTCACAGAGAAAGAATATAGGGAAATCATTCATCGTTCACTCCTGGAGAAACTGAGGAAAGGATTGAAGAGCCAGACAGAGGTATTGGTGTTTGCCTTTGTATTTTTGTCTTTTACGAGCTACTGTTTGTGAGTTTGGGTTTTGTTTTTGTTTTTCCCTACTTATGCTGTTGTTGAAAAGCAGTTGGTCTTGTTAGTACATTTAATTAAAATACTTGATTGTATAAATATTCACCAAACATTTAATGGGGAGTGGGAATAGAAAGGAGAGCAATCACTTCTGATTTTACAGTTTGTGTCTACAGTGGGAATGGTTTACTTAAAAAAAAAAAAATGTTTGTAGTAGCTTTGTTGTGTGTTTCTTTGTATTATCTAGAAAGCAAATTCTTAAAAAAAATCTTTTTTCCTTCAATTTGGCATTTGCAGAATATTCAACAGGATTATACAACAGTGCTTTCCTGTTTAATTCAAACTTTTCCAAATCAACCAGAATTTAAAGAGTTAGTACAGCTTACTGATTGCCATGATCCAGAAATGGACTTCTTTGAGAATATGAAACACATTCAGGTAAAAGACAGTTCTGTGCTGTTCTTTTTTTCCCTGCCTATAAAATAAGCATTTCAAACTGTTCTGTCTCATTTGAAAAGATATATTTTAATTTCCCAAAAAGTTTTGAGCCTCTCATTCCTTGGTCTTCTTGATTGTCAATCAAATTAACAGGAAATGACCATTTTCCTGGTGGTCTATTTTCTTTCATGGTATCATAAATCACAATAATAGTGTCACTTTTCTCTGCCATTTGCTAAGAAGTTTAAATGCTCCAGGATCCATTGTTAAACAGATGCTATGGATTATATCTCTGGAAACAAATCAAGGCACAGGTGTTTGCTCATGTAACACATGGGCTTTCACTCCTTTAATCCTTACATGCAAAAGGAACATGATACTGGGGCACCTGGGTGGCTCAGTCAGTTGAGCATCCAACTCTTGGTTTCGGCTCAGGTCATGATCTCATAGTTTCATGGATTCGAGCCCCACATCAGGCTCAGCACTGGCAGCATGAAGCCTGCCTGAGATTCTCTCTCTCTCTCCCTCTATCTGTCTCTGCCCTTCCCCTATTTGAACTGTCTCTGTCTCTCTCAAAATAAATAAACTTTAAAAAAAATGATACCGAAATGGAGCTGGTCTTAGGTGAGTTCTTATTTTCTTATTTTATCTAACTCATAGATACACAGAAGAGCAAGAGCCTTGAAGAAACTGGCCAAACAACTAATGGAAGGCAAAGTTGTGCTATCTTCTAAATCTCTCCAGAATTACATCATGCCTTATGCCATGACTCCAATTTTTGATGAGAAAATGCTCAAGGTAAGACATTAGATATAGAAACCATTAAACTTCTGCCCATACCAGGACACACTTTTCCAAAATGCATATGGGGCTGGTGACATCCATATTGATGTTGTCACCATAATTAGAGGCTTAGAATAGCTCTGAAGCCTTTAGAATAGTACTTGCTCTATAAATGGTAGTATTATCTTTATTTTCATTATTATTAGCTCGCAAAGGCCAACCACAAAGCATTTCCCCTCTTAGAAATGATCACATTACTAACAGCATACTTTTATTTTTGTATCATAGGATTTAATTCTAGTAAATGCCATTAATCAGCAGAATCGGTGTTTTCCCAAATGTCCCATAAGAAGTGAAGTTACACAGTAGCTACCTTTTCTTTAGCACTATGCCAGATACAGAAGCTATTCTAAGTACTTTACATAATCTTACTTCATCCTCACCACAGCTCAGCCCTATGGGGAAGGATTGTTGTCACTATATTACAGGAAAGTAAACTAGGAATATGTGAGGTATTTTTCTTTCTCAAAGATGTACAGAATGAGAATCAGAATTTGAACTTAGGCCTGTCTTCACTGTTAGACTACACAGGTGCCAAAAGAACAGTGCCTGGCACATTGTAAGATAAATGATAGTTATTGATTATATTAGTGAAAGAGTGAAATGTAAGTCCAATTTGAGGTGAGATCAGGAGCTGTGACTTGAATTTATTCTGTGTTGATCCCATGGCCTTGTGTAAGTTTACGGTTTCCCCTATTGTTTTCAAAAATTTTTAAAGAATTACCTACATAAATAAAACAATACTCCCCGCCCCCCCCGCCCGCCAAATTCTGTCTTGAAGAGCCAGGAAGCACAACCAATTTAGTTTGATGGCAATAAAATAGGAAAGAGGTGTGGATGGAAAAAATAAATTATATTTAGTATTGGTTGATATTAACATGATATATCTCTTTAAATGTTTACTTGTTTTAAGAGAGGGAGAGAGAGACCATGCATGAGCAGGGGAGGGGCAGAGAGAGAGGGAGATAGAGAGAATCCCAAACAGTTTCCACACTGTTAGTGCAGAGCCCAAGGGGGGACTCAGTCCCATGAACCATGAGCTCATGACCTGAGCTGAAACCAAGAGTCAGACACTTAACCGACTGAGCAACCCAGTTGCTCCTACCTATACATTAGTTGTTCTTTTTGTTTTTTTGTTTTTTTTACAAATAGTTTATTGTCAAATTAGTTTCCACATAACACTCAGTGCTCATCCCCACAAGGGCATGGAGGAGGACACCTATACATTAGTTTTAAACATACGTTGTTATTTTTGCTTTAAACAATTATCTTTTAAAGAGATCTTTCAAAATAAGGAAGGATCTTTTATATTTCCTTACATATTTATAATTTCTGGTCACTTCCAATTACTTACAATTTTTCAATCATTCCTTTGGGTAGATCCAGATATATTGCTGTATCATTTTATTCCTGACAGGAAGACCTCCTTTAAATTTTTTGTAGTGCAGGTCTACTGGTGATGAATTCTTTCAGTTTTTCTCTTTTCTCATCTTTGCTTTTGAAAGATGTTGTTTCTAGAAGTTGTGGAATTCTGGATTGACAAGTTTTTTTTCTTTCTACTTTTTAAAGATAATTGCTCTATTGTCGTCTGGTTTATATCATTTCCAACAAGAAGTCATTCTTATCTTTGTTCCTCTGAGTGTAATGTATGTTTTTCTAGAGGGTGCCTTGAAAATGTTCTCTTTATCACTGGTTTTAAGCCATTTGATTATGATCTGCCTTAGTGTAATTTCCTTCATGTTTCTTGTGCTTGGGGTTTGTTGAGCTTTTTGGATCTACTGATTTGTATTGTTCTTCAGACTTGGAATTTTTGACCATTATTTCTTCAAAGATACTTTTGGGCCCCGTTCTTGCCTTTTGAGACCCCAGTGTATATTAGGCCACTCAAAATTGACCCAGACTCACTGAGGCTCTTTTGTTTTCATTAGTTTTTTCCTCCCCTGAGTCTCATTTTTGTTTCAATTTTGTATCGCTGTGTCTTCAAGTTCATTGATCTTTTCTTCTGCAGAGTCTAATCTGCTTTTAATCCCATCCAGTATGTCTCCCTATTTCTGAACGTTCAGTTTGGGCCTTTTTTATATCTTGCCTCTCCTTAACATACTTCTGCTTTCCTTTCCCTTTTTGATCTTTTGGAATGTAATTTCATCAGTTGTCTTTCTTTGTCTACTATAAGTCTTTTATCTGTGTCACTTTGGGGTCTGTTTCTACTGGTTGGTTTTTCTTGTCATGAGAGGTATTTTTCTGCTTCTTGGTGTGCCTGTGCAGCTTTCTTCTTTGAGTAGCTCTGTCCTCTCTGGTCCTTTGCCCTGTGAACTCTGGCTGCCACAGCCTTCTCTCTGCCTTCTTACGTCAGGCAGACCACCAGGCCCTCTTTTGGGTTTCTCCTCCTCTGCTGTGACCTGACAGTTCTCTTCACACAGTGAGTTAGGATAATTATAAGACATGCTTTATTTGTTGCCTTTCTCTCGGAGTGCTGTACTGCACTGTTTGATGTCCAGGGTCTGAAAACCGCTGTTTCATATATTTTTGTCTATTTTTCTAGTTTAAAATATGAGGGTAAATCCAGTCTTTGTTCTCTATGATGGTATGAAACAGACATCTCCAAGACAGTGTACTGTTGAATGCTGAGCTGTGCATTAAAGTTGACTTTAGTGTTTAACTTCTACACACTGAATTTACTTCATTCACAGTCTATAGGCTTGAGCCCATCAGGGAGGCCTGAGTGGAAAAAAGTCCAGAGTACGTTAATATCCTTTAGTTAAAGATGGTCCTTCCTTTAATTGATAGCATCTTTTCCTAGAGCTGGTCAGGGGAGTGGAATATAGTTTGGGCATTCTTTCCCTTTGATAAATTGCTGATCACCTACTGTATAAGCTTTTTAATGTAAGAAATTAGCTTTTTATTAGCAAATACTTATTCTGTGTTGATGCTCTTGATTTGTTTTACAGCATGAAAATATAACCATTGCTGCCACAGAGCTTATTGGAGCTATTTGCAAACATCTCTCTTGGTCAGCATATATATATTACTTGAAACATTTCATTCATGTCCTACAAACAGGACAGATCAATCAAAAGTTGGGTGTCAGGTGTGTATGGTCAAACTTATTTTTGCTTTGTTTTTAAAATGTAAATTTTGGATTATTTCCTGAAGTGGTCTCTCTAATCTCAGTTTACTTTTATCTTGTATTAATGAGGTTATGCTAATGTTTGTTAAGGTCAAAAATACCTAAAACTGGTAAAAATAATTTTACTGTTTATAAGTTTACTTTAAATCCTTCACTTTAATCATCAAATGATGTTGTGAATCAGACGTTTCTGTGTACCTTCTCTTTTTTTTAACAGTTTGCTAGTAATAGTGTTGGAAGCATTCCACTTTGATCACAAAACTCTTGAAGAACAAATGAGAAAAATTCAGAATGAAGAAAGTAAGTTTTTAAAACTTTCTTAAACTAGATTTCCAGTCTAGTCTTGGATAATTGATGATAATGAATTAAAGATGGCAAAATTCAACTTATCACCTTTTTCTGTTTATAGCAGTGACCAGTGAAAGAGTCAGGAAGAACTTAAAGCAAGTGATTTGAGCATTTGTGTAAAAAATTTTTTAACAACATTATGATCTTTGAACTTAATTTGAATACTTGAGTGAGATGTAAAAACTCTTAGAAAAGTAAAATACAAAAGCTGGCTTTAGAAGAAATAGAAAATCTGAATGTATCTCTAACTACGAAAAAATTGACTTTGTAGTTAAAAATCTTCTAATGAAAATACCAGGTTCACAAAGCTTTATACGCAAGTTCTACAAATATTTAAGGAATGGATAATTTCAACCTTATATCAGCTTTTTCAGATGATTAATGAGAAGGAAGCTTCCACTAACTTATGAAATTGGTATAATTGGTTAATAGAATTTAACATTAGCATGCAAAAAACACGTGGTCCTCTAAAGAGACACAAGGGAAACATTTGGTTAAATTCAGTATCTATTCATGATACAAAATAAGGAACAAATAGAAATTTCCTCAGCCTGTTAGAGGATGAACACTTAAATAGGCCAGTAAGCTAACTGTTTTTGCTAAAAGACATTGAAATATTCTGTCACTCAGTTTGCACTTGTCCAACATTCCTTTCTACTCAGAATTTTCTAATTCTTTGATTTACAGTAAAATCACTACAGAGCCACACTGATAAATAGCAAAGATTGGCTTGAATTTGTAGGAACCATGTGTGTTTTAAACCATTAATGTACTAAAGTCCCTCAATGGTTTATCTTAGGCAGTTGAATCTGCATTTTGCAATTTTGCATAAATAAAAACATTAAAAATTAAAATAATCTCCTTAACTATTTTATTAGATATGACTAAAGTTTGAAACATTTTTTGAACACCTGCTATGAGCTGGCCCTTTCTAGACATTATCTCCTTTTTTTTTCATAAGAACTTTACAAGAACCTTAGTTGTTAGTTACCCCATTATTTTTGATATGAGAGATTACAGTTCAGAAATGTAAAGTGACTTTACCAAAGCTAACAGGGCCAGTAATTAAAATAAAGACTAATGGCTACCATTTTTTGAAAGTCAGTGAAGTATCAGAAGCATATTTTAAGTGCATTACAGAGGTTCTTTCATTGAATCCTGACAACAGCCTTGCCAGTTGGTGCCATCTCCATCTTACTGGTAAAGAGAACCCAAAGCCCACTAGGCTTAGGTTAACTAACTTTGGTCACATGGCTTGTTAGCAGAGCTATGCCTGGACTTGCCCCACAGTACTGTACTGCCTAAATTTCTTTAATAAACTGAACCCTGTAGTAAGGGACATTTCTGCATGAGAACTGATGGCTGCCATTATGGTTTTCATGCTCACGAGTATAAGTTTTTGTTTTTGGAAACCTCCAATCACAGTCCTTTGGAAGCTTTCTTCTGATTAAGACCCTCCTCCCTGCCTAGCCTCCAAGTGTATTCCCGAAGGAGCCTGCACTTGCTCTCCCACACTCATAACTGTCAGTTTACTTGTCTCTTGTTCCTCATTAGACTCCAAACAGTAAGACAGCAAAAAATCACAACCCTCTCATGTAGTCCTGTTTCCTTAGTACTTTATCTTACCTGTCCGTAACTGGTGACTAGATCATTTTTATTAGATGTTGGTGGGAAAGGCTTATAACAACTGTGTTTCCTTATTTGATTTAAGGTGACTTTTGTTGTTTGCTAAACATAGACACAATAGAAGTGATTGAATTGCCAGAGAATGAAACCATGGAATTAGAGCATGTGAATGAGGAAAAGAAGGAAAACAAATGTAAGAGTTTGTCAGACAACAAAGAACTGGAAAACCCCAATCCAGCTGATTGTAAAGGGACATCAGCTAAAGAACCTGAGTGTATCACTGAGTCCATGTCTTCCCTTCCTCGGAATAAGGAAGAATTGGAGAGAACAATTAAAAATATCCAAGGAACCATAACTGGGGATATCCTGCCCAGGCTACATAAATGCCTGGCATCTACGGTAATCATTCTGTTTGGGACCCAGGAGGGCTGTGTGAAGCTAAGTGTTTGTGGGGCTCTGTCAGACTGAGGCTTCTAACTATTATTGATTGATGTCAGCTTTTGGATATTTTTTCACCTCAGCATTTCACAATTCACTTCCCTTGTTTTGTCTCATCTTTAGGTTCATCTCAGGTTTTTAAAAATTAGAGTATGTTTCCATTTTCTACTTCTTGGCCACTTCTCTGCTGTTCTGAATTTGTCTTCTTGCTGGTTAGCTCTCATAAACCAGCCTTTCCCACCTCAGTGTAAATCATGGTTTGGCAAACTGTGGTCCACAGGCTGGATCCAGCCAGCAGCCTCTTGTAGTAAAGTTTTTGTTGGAACATAATTACACTCATTAATTTGCATATTGTCTAATTCTGCTTTTGTGTTACCACAGCAGAGTTAAGTAGCTTCAATAGAGACCATGAAGCCAAAAATACTATCTGCTCTCTACAAAAGTTTTCCAGCCCCTGGTGTAAAATATTGACTTGGTCGTATTTTGTATATTTGTAAATATACCTTCTTACTTGAGGCACTACATTTTTTATGTACCAACAGTATCACTCAAACTCTTGAAAATCCCGATTGATAAAAAGTTTTTATGATTTTTAGATATTTCACAGCACTCTTAATCAACATTAGTGAAAACTTGACTATTTTTTTCTAATTGTTCCTTTAAAAAAAGCTTTTTCTTTCTTTCTTTCTTTTCTTTTCTTTCTTTCTTTCCTTTCTTTCTTTCTTTCTTTCTTTCTTTCTTTCTAAAAAAAGCTTTTTCTTTCTTTTTTTCTTTCTTTCTCTCTCACTCTCTCTCTCTCCCCCCCCTCCCTCCCTCCCTCCTTCCTTCCTTCCTTCCTTCCTTCCGTAATTTATTGTCAAGTTAGCTAACATACAGTGTGCTCTTGGCTTCAGGAGTAGATTCCCGTGCTTCATCACTTACATGCAACATCCAGTATTCATCCCAACAAGTGCCCTTCACCCATTTTCCCCTCTCTTCCAACCCCCTATCCACCCTCAGTTCTCTGTATTTAAGAGTCTCTTATGTTTGCCTCCCTCTGTTTGAAATTACTTTTTCACCTTTCCTTTTCCCCTTGGTCTTCACAAATTCCACATATGAGTGAAAACATGTGATACCTGTCTTTCTCTGACTGACTTATTTCGCTTTGCATAATACCCTCTAGTTCTATCCATATTGTTGGCAAATGGCAACATTTCATTCTTTCTCATTGCCAAGTACTATTCCATTGTATATACAAACCACGTCTTCTTTATCCGTTCATCAGTTGATGGTCATTTGGGGTCTTCTTGGGGAAAAAAATAATTATTCCTATTATTTTTACAATTCTTAGTTATTCTCAATTTGCATAATTTAGTTTGTTTTGTAAGACTGTAAACTTAGAAGTGTCATATCAAAAGAGCGTATCTTTCATATGAAAGATTTCAGTGTTGATAGCTCCCTGATCCATTTATTTTTGTTTCAGTTTAACCTAACTTTTTCTTACAGACTAAAAGGGAAGAAGAACACAAGCTCATAAAATCCAAGGTTGTGAATGATGAGGAAGTAGTTCGAGTTCCTTTAGCTTTTGCCATGGTTAAACTAATGCAGTCCCTTCCACAAGAAGTTATGGAAGCTAATCTGCCAAGGTATATTATAATGATAAATTAGAAAAGCTAAGTGAAACTCAAAAATTGGTTCTTTCTTCCTGACTCTTGAATCTCTTTTATGAGGAAGAGAAGTGCTATCACAATTTGCTGTGATTTAGAATCCTAACTGGGGGTGCCTGGGTGGCTCAGTCAGTTAGCTCAGATCATGATCTCATGTATCATGGGTTTGGACCCCACATTGGGCTCTGTGCTGACCGCTTGGAGCCTGGAGCCTGCTTTGGATTCTGTGTCTCCCTCTCTCTCTGCTCCCCCCCTTCTCTGTGTCTCTCTCTCAAAAATAAATATAGATGGGAAAAAAAAATTTTTTTTAGAATCTCTATTGGGAAATTTGGGTAATGAGTAGTTAAAAGACCAAAGGATGTCTATATTTTTATTTCCTTCTGTTGATTAGTCCTTTTTAATTTTTCACTTTCTAGTATTTTGCTGAAAGTGTGTGCCCTCCTCAAGAACAGAGCACAGGAAATCAGAGACATTGCACGCAGCACTCTAGCAAAAATAATAGAAGATCTGGGTGTGCACTACTTACAGTATATTTTAAAAGAATTACAGAGTACCCTTGTCCGTGGATATCAGGTAAATTGCATTGTGTGCCTTATATTCATTCATATTGGATTGAAACTCAAATATTTTGCAATTTGAAAACTACAAGTGACGGTGCCTTCAGTCTGTATTTGGTAAAGTTGATCCACTGAGGTAGCAATCAAGAATATTCATAAGTTTTGGGGCAACTGGGTGGCTCAGTCAGTTAAGCATCTGACACTTAATTTTGGCTCAGGTCATGATCTCTCTTCCCCTCCCTCTCTCTCTCTTTCTGCCTATCCCTTGCTCACTCTCTTCGTCAAAAATAAATAAACTTAAAAAAAAAAAGAATATTCAAAAGTTTCTAATCAGCATTTAAAAATCTATTTTTTAAAAAATTCATGTATTTGATGTTTATAAAGTATAAAGATACTTACAGGCCTGGGTTATATAACTTGCCTATTTTTCTCAAATCATTTGATATCAAGTTTTGTATTTTGGGAGTTCTTAAAAATATTCTTATAGAATGCATATTGAATTTATTACCACAAATGTGAATAATAAGGAGCATACACATTTGTTTAAGTGTTGCAACATACAAGTAATAAAAATAATAGGATCTCCAGGTGGAATAGAAAGCTCTTTGGGTAGTGATTTGGCCGGCCAGCTCCTTACTTTTTCAACTGTGGAACCTAGACACGTTCCATCAGCAACACCTGGGAGCTTATGAGATGTGCACAATGTAGGGTCCTATGCCTGACCTATACTGTCTGCATTTCAGTAAGGTCCCTGAATGATCTCAAGTTTAAGAAACACTGTTGCTTGTTCTTTTCACGTACCCAGTCAAGATTTTGGGTAGTTAGCTTTACCTTCTGTATCAAAACTTGCTCAAAGGTAGGCTTCCTATTCTGTGGATTATAAATCTAACACAGTAAAAATACCAGTATTCATTTTCACTGTCTCTCTTGGAAGTATTTAAAAAAATCTTTTAATGTTATTTTTTGAGAGAGACAGAACACAAACAGGAGGGACAGAGAGAGAGGAAAACACAGAATCTAAAGCAAGCTCCAGGCTCTGAGCTGACAGCAAAGAGCCCAACATGGGGCACAAACCCACAAACCCTGAGATCATGGCCTGAGCTAAAGTCAGATGCTTAATAGACTGAGCCACCCAGGCGCCCCTTCTAGTGTAGTTTTTTAATGGTTGCTCTAGGAATTACCATATACATCCTTACTTTTAATAATCTACTTAGAAACAATATTTTACAACTTCAAGTGGAATATGGAAACCTACCACCATAGATGGATCCCTTCACCCTTCTTTTCTTTTATAGTTGTTTGTATATTACATCTCTATATATTGAAAGTTTATTGGGCAATGTTAGAGTTTTTGCTTGTAGTCATCAAACATATTTTAAAGAACTCAAGAGGCACCTGGGTGGCTCAGTTGATTAAGCGTCTGACTACGGCTCAGGTACTGATCTTGTGGTCCGTGAGTTCAGGCCCCGCATCGGGCTCTGTGCTGACAGCTCAGAGCATGGAGCCTGTTTCAGATTCTGTGTCACCCTCTCACTCTGCCCCTGCCCCACTCGTGCTCTGTCCCTCTGTGTCTCAGAAATTAAAAAAAAAAAAAAAAAGAACTCAAGAGGATAGTCTATTAGTTTGCCCAAATAGCCATCATTTTGACTTCCCTTCTTTCATTTCTGAATTTCCGTGTTTCTTTCTGGTATCATCTCCCTTTGGTCTAAACAATTTCCATCAGCAGTCTCGTACAGCATGTGTGGGTGGCAGCAAATGCTCTTAGTTTTCTGTCATCTCTGAATGTCCTTTCACCTTATTCCTGAAGGATACTGTCATTGGATATCTAATTCTGTGTTGACAGTTAATACTCTTCCTTCAGCTTCTTAAAAATGTTGTATCACATCCTTCTGGCCTTTCTGATGAATAATCTAGTTATTCAGTCAGTTTTCCCCTCTACATAATGCACTGTTTTCCTCTTGCTGCTTTAAGAACTTTTTCTTGGCCTTTATCTTTTAGTAGTTTGATTATATGTGTCCGAGTTGGGTTGTTTTTGGTTAAGTATATAAAAGTATATAAAGATCAACAGTAGATATATATGAAATTATGCCTTTAAAATCCATTGTGGGGTGCCTGGCTGGCTAAGTCATTGGAGTGTACAATTCTTGATCTTGGAGCTGTGAGTTTGAGCCCCATGTTCAGTGTAGAGATTACTTAAAAAGTAAAATCCAATCTATGTAGTGATAGCCAATTATGTTTCCTTAGCCTTTGATCATAATCTGATGTTCCCTGTGATCATTTGTAACTAGAAGTGCAGAGGTGCAGTATAAAGAATGCAGAAAGCTTGAGAGGCAGCATAGTGTAGTGATGCAGAGCTGGGGCACCAGCCCATATGGTTTCAAATCCTGATTCTGCTACTGTCTACCCATGCAGCTTGGGGCGAGTTAATTGATCTCTGTGTGCCTCAGCTTCCTCATCTGAAAAGTGCTGATAATACAGCACCTTACACCATGGATACAGTGAGCAGGGATTAAATGATTTAATACATGTGAGGTATTAATACAATAGTATTAATAACCCACAGTAATTCTTAGGAATGTTAGCTATGGTTACTATGAAGAGCAAAAACTTGTCTGTTTCCTTCATGGCTTTGATTGCACCTAACATTGGCAAGCTCCTTAATTCAAAGGTTGGGTTTTTAAAGTTCAAGACTCTTGTGCCTTTTCTTTATAAATCAGAGGCTTGGGGGTGCCTAGGTGGCTCTTTTGGTTAAGCGGCCGACGTCAGCTCAGATTATGATTTCATGGTTCTTGAGTTTGAGCCTTGCATCAAACTCTGCACTGACAGTGTGGGGTCTGTTTGGGATTCTCTCTTTCTCCATCTCTCTTGGCCCCTCCCCAACTTGTTCTCTCTCTCCCTCTTCTTCCCCCCCTCAAAATAAATAAACTTTAAATAAAAAAATAAAAAAATCCGTGGCCTGGTTTAGTCACAGTAGTAGACCCTAAGCGTGGTGATGAGTTTCTGAGTATCTTGTACAAAGTGATCATTTGGCTAAAGTCTTTTAGATGGTGATAAAAGTATGTGTCATTTGGTTAAACATCTCCCTAGAGTTGTATGGAAGCTCTGAGTGCTCTCTGCAGTACTTCTTGGATCTTATTTTTTTTTTTTTCTACTATGGTATTCTTAACCATTGATATTCTTACTACACATTTCATTTTAGGTCCATGTGCTGACTTTCACTGTTTATATGTTGCTGCAAGGTCTCACCAACAAGCTACAAGTTGGGGATTTGGACTCCTGTTTAGATACAATGATTGAGGTAAGATTTAGAAAAAGGGAAGGTACTGTCGTTTTTTTAACTAGGCAAAGGACACAGAGAACCAGTTCACAAAATAAGAAAAAAACTATCGCCTTTAAAAATGAATATGATGTACTATCTCATCTCTTAGATTAGCAGAAGGTTAAAAAGCTGACTCAGGTGAAGTGAGATGGACTAGATCATGAGTTTTGGTATAACCTTTGATGTTGTGTATCAAGAGCTTTAAAATAAGCAAAAATTTCAAATACTTCTAGGAATCTGAGATGTGTTTAGTCTGGGGATTAAATAAAAGTATGTGCACCAGAGCTTTTTAGTAAAGTAGTGAAAAATTTAGTAACAATCAAGTTTTAAAATCAATAATGTGATAATTTGGGAGGTGGTATTATGAAGAGACTAAACTTGCCCTACTACCTTTGTTCACTCATAAAAAAAATGTAGACATTTAAACATTTCAAATTAAACACATCAATTTTGATAATTGTTACAAATATCGTTAGTTTCTTAAGGAGAAATGAAGCTACTCTTTGGCAGTATTGAAGAAATACATGTTTCTATATTATATAATCATATAGGTAAATCTTATAATATTCTTCTTTTATTTCCCCTTAGTAAAAACCTTCAGGTGTTTCTCTGTTTGCTTGTCTTTCAGTAATTGGTCCCTGAACTACCTTGAAAAAGTGAAATCTAATAGAAATTCTTACCATCTAATTTCAATCCTGTCCAGCTTGCTTGTCTCTGATCTGGATGTATCAGAGACTGCTTATGTTGACATATCTTCCTGTTTGCACATAATTGCCATTTGGCTTTTCTCTTTCAAAGATCTTTAACCACGAGTTGTTTGGTGCCATTGCTGAAGAGAAGGAAGTGAAGCAGATCCTCTCCAAAGTCATGGAGGCACGAAGAAGCAAGAGTTACGATTCTTACGAAATCCTGGGCAAGTTTGTAGGGAAAGATCAGGTTACAAAACTTATCCTTCCATTAAAAGAGGTAAGGATTTGAATGCAATACAGGAGATCACCACATTACAGCATCATGAGTTCTTTAAACAACCCATGCAGTAATGCTGCACTTGACCACTAGGGTTTCATTTGGTGCTAATGCCACTGGTACCATGTGGCCACTAGCTAGCTGGCAGCCTTAGGTGGGCATTCTAAACCAAGAGCCAGATTTCTGATGTAAACCGTGTGATGCAGAAGCAAAAAATTGAAATTCAAGTGAATTTTATAGCTGGCTAAAGATAGCAGCTTAAGAACATAGCTTTTGAAGACAGATTGCTGCTCTCAGATTGCCAAGAGGGAGAAAAGTGACATCTGTTGAACATGTATTATGTGCTAAGCATCATGTTTCATTATCTCTTCTAATCTGCACAACCAGTCTGTGAGATCAATGGTACTTTCGTCTTACAGATAAGAACATGGAGGCTCAATGAAAGGTAGAAGGGTCATGGTTAAGGAGGAAAGTAAGGTATTAGTTATAGATCTTTTCGATTCAGAGCTCACATTCTTTGCAGCATTTTCATTCTGCCTTCTATTGGGCAGGGACCATAGCTTACTTTTACTTTCATGTACTGAAACTAGAACAAAAGCACTATTTAATGACATGAATTAACCATAATTTGAAATGTGTCAAATTAACTCTGATTTTTTATACACTGCATTAATCTTCTCTAAACCTGAGAATGTTAGCTATGTTTTGAGGATGAAAAAGAATTAACAGAGCACATGTATTTTCCATGTATATTATCAAGTCCCTCCAAGGTAATTAGTTATTAATACCATGTCCTGTGCAAAGGAATATTTATAAAGTGCTAAGGGTTGATGTTGATGGTCCTGGATTCCCATTAAGTTCTTATGACTCAGCCCAATAACTAATATCAAACCCTGAGGCTTGGCTGTCACAGCACTTTATTAGCATGGTTTCAGATGAGTACTGGCTGCGTTTTGTTAATTTTGTGTGTGTGTGCTTGCCTATAATGCACTTGGGTTGATGTCTTCCAAGTGTCACATGATATCTCCAGTCCTGTGCCCTGAGATCTCACCAGCAAGGAGCACAGAGAAATCCAGAGGCATACATAATGCTGATAGTGGTTGTCTCTGGGATTGAGGTTATGTGTAAATATTACTTTGTATGCTCTGTTTGAAGCTTTATTAAAGATGTTTCTTTTTTAATTAGAAAAAACCCTATATTAAAAAGGAAACGTATTTTGTAAAAACTACCATCACAACAAATGAAAATGCAGTTCTGTGTTACCTCAACATAACATTTGTATTTGCCTTTAGATCTTACAAAATACCACAAGTTTAAAACTGGCCCGGAAAGTTCATGAAACCTTGCGCCGAATCATAGCAGGATTAATTGTAAATCAGGAAATGACGGCAGAATCCATTCTATTGCTCAGTTATGGTTTGATCAGTGAAAATCTCCCCCTGTTAACAGAGAAAGAAAAGTAAGTTTGACAGAAAAAAGCTATCCTTAGGTGCTTGCTTCTGATAAGCTATTCAGTTTTCATTTACTGCTACATGGATTAATTTATAATTTACCTTAGTAAAAACAATTTATAGTAAAACCTTGGATTGTGAGTAACTTGTTCTGCAAGTGTTCTGCAAGAGAAGCAAACATTTCTAATAAGTTTTAACTTGATAAGGAGTGATATGTTGCAATATAAGTAGTATCTGATGCTAAATGTCACATGATCACAATGGTTCTTGAAGTTCACTTTGATATACAAATGCTTTGGATTATAAGCATGTTTTTCAGAACAAATTATGCTCACAAACCAAAGTTTTACTTCACATGCATATTAACATGTATTATACAACTATATAATTTATAATACATATACAATTATATGTATAATTATATACATAATTAATACAGATATGATCATATAACTGTATTATATATACTTGTTTGAGTTATGAGATGGTTCTCCTTTGTGGTGTTTGGGCTAATGTCCTTCCAGGTGATAAATCTCAGTATGAGATTATTTTTTTGATAAATGAGTAAGTTAGCTGTGACAGCAGCCAGTTATTTTGACATTTCTCTGACATCATTTTTGTTTTATTCATTGAATCAAAGTTTGAATAGATTTTAAATACATAGCTTTTTTTCTGATTAAACAGATGTCTAGACCTGAAAAGTTTTTAAAATACCTTCCTTTAGATTTTGCTTTTGGATTCTAAACAAACTTCTTAGTGTTTGTTTTCAAACATCAAGGGGAGTGTCCCTTTACTGTTCATCTCAATTTAAATGTGTGCTCATCAATCTGAGTTTTGTTTCTAGGGTTTTTCTACAGCCTTAATCAACAACCTAATAATCTGTTTCTCATGGTTAAAGGGGAGAAAAAAGCCCTCAATGAACTGCATATCACTTAGTGCTGGACAGTCACCAGACAGGGTCACGTAACTTAGAGTACAGCATACAGTGTTCTCTCCTCTGTTTTTCCTTTGTGATTGACAGAAATCCCACAGCCCCTGCACTGGACCCACGTCTGCCACCCCAGAGCTGTCTTCTGCTCCCGCCAGCTCCAGTTCGAGGTGGGCAGAAAGCTGTTGTGAGCAGGAAAACCAACATGCACATATTTATTGAGTCTGGGCTTCGGGTAAGAATTAACCCTTAAAGTGTGATTTGCTGTCCACGGTTAGTTTGCCTTTCAGTCCTCTGCTGAATTTCCAGTACTGCTCATTGCCACTGTAAATAGCTTACTAGAAATAAATTATGGGCTTTTTTTTTTTTAATGTTTATTTATTTAGTCTGAGAGGGAGAGAGAGTGTGAGCAGGGGAGGGGTAGAGAGGGAGAGGGAGAGAGAGAATCCTAAGCAGGCTCCACACTGTCAGCATAGAGCCCGACGTGGGGCTCAATCCCATAAAACATGACATCATGACCTGAGCTGAGATCAAGAGTTGGATGGTGAGCGAAATAAGTCAGGCAGAGAAAGACAGATACCGTATGTTTTCACTTATAAATGGATCAGGAGAAACTTAACAGAGGACCATGGGGGAGGAGAAGGGGAAAAAATAGTTGAGGAGAAGGAGGGAGGCAAACCATGAGAGACTCTTAAATATTGAGAACAAACTGAGGGCTGATGGGCATGGCGGCGGGGAGCGAAAGGGAGGGGTGATGGGCATGGAGGAGGGCACTTGTTGGGATGAGCGCTGGGTGTTAATATTGAAACCAATTTGACAATAAACTATGAAATTAAATAAATAAATAAATAATAAGGGGGAAAAAAGCTGGATGCTTAACCAACTGAACCACCCAGGTGCCCCGTGGGCTATTTTTTTTTTAAGGTGCATTGGTCCATTTACCATTTTTCTCTTCTAGTACTTACTTTGATGATTAATGGTCTTAGGATTAATGATTCGGACCTAACAGTTATTATGGGTTCACTGTTGATTTGCCTGTGGGCATCTCTAAATTATTTTGAATTTTTTAAAAAGATGTGAGCTTCTAAAACCACAAATCTGATCATTTTATTTCCTTTTTAAAACCTTCATTGGCTCCTATTTTTCTTGAGAGCCTGATCCTTCATCTGGGCTATAGGAGTCTAGCCTTATATTGTGCCATTCCTAACACAGCTCAGCCACACTGACTTCCCTTCAGTTTTGTATTCCCCACACTCTTCTCAGTCCAGGACCTCACCACCAGCTTCTCCCTTTGCCAGGGTCCCCACAGAACTCCCAGAGCACACTGCATGTACAGTTAATTATTTGCTAGAGTCTCTCTTCCTGGTTAAGATCCATCAGGCAGGAACCGTGTTCATCTTGATCATTGCTGTGCCCTGTGCACCAAGCCAGTGCTTCCAATCAAAGTAAATGCTGAGGAAACATTTGGTAAATGAACTCAGCATCTCAGCTGCACAGTTAGCTCTCCCCTTCCTGACTTACTGAGAGTCTCCCAAGCCCTTTCCCATGCTTTTTGTCACTTCAGACAGAAGCATCTTAATGTTTCATGCTTGTCTCTTAAAATCATTATACCTTTACCTAACTCATTTGGTCTTATGGGCAACTGGTGTGGAATATCTTTTTGAATCTTTTAGCTGCTACATCTGAGTCTGAAGACTTCCAAGATCAAGTCTTCAAGTGAACATGTTCTGGAAATGTTGGATCCTTTTGTTGCTGTCCTCATAGACTGCCTGGTTTCCATGGATGTAAAGGTGAGCTTCTGTTCCTTCACAAGAGCTGTGTTGCACAAAATATGCAGAATTTCTAGGCTTCTGCTTAATAAGATGATGTATTTAAGTGGCTTTTTGATATTGTGAACTACCTCTGTTCCTTACATTACATTGCTTTTCAATTTAATAATCCCATATATTTGGATAGCCTTTAACAGTTTTACAAGTCTTGGCGCACCTGGGTGGTTCAGTTGGATAAGCTTCAGCTTCAGCTTGGGTCATGATCTCATGGTTCATGAGTTCGAGCCCTGCATCGGGCTCTGTGCTGACAGCTCAGGGCCCAGAGCCTGCTTTGGATTCTGTGTCTCCTTCTCTCTGCCCCTCTCCTGCTCACACTCTGTCTCTGTCTCAAAAATGAGTGTTAAAAAAATAAATTTAAAAAAGAAAAAAACAGTTTTACAAGTCCTGGTAGATACATTATACTACTTATTTCCTTGGATCCTTGCAACGTCACGAAGCTGAGTAAGGGTGTCACCATGTCAGTGCTAATCATCATCATCTTTATTACTACTACCCCTACTGGTATGAATCCTCATAACAACCTATGAAGCACAGATTATTAATGCTTCTGTTCTATCAGTGAGAAAACTAGGGCATCGGCTGACTTGGCCTAGATCACAGATCTTGAATATGATCACAGTCCCTCAGACTCCAGACAGAGCTGACACATCTCCTATTTCCTGACTGCCTTACAGTGAAGGTGCCAGGAGGTTAAGTAACATCTCTGTAGTTGAATAGGTAATAAACTGCAGAGTTGGGATTTAAGCTCTGGCCTTTATGACTCTGAAGGCCTTTCCTCTATGGCTTCATTTAATCCAGCCCAAGAAGACCATTTACAGCAACCAGAGGAGTGTGGGTCTATAAGGCAGAGCTGAACTAGGTGAAGGAACTGATCTCAGCAATCTCCTAAGGTTTGATCTGGAGGTTCAGGGATTCTCGTGTAATCACTTACTCCCAGCACACGTTTTTCATATCCTTTGCACAGCACTTAACTGTATTATAGTGTATTGTTTCCATGCTTAATTTCTGAGCCAGCTATCTTCTCCTTAAATAGAGGGACGGTGTTCTCTTTATCTTTGCATTTTTTATTTTTAGAGTGCCTTGTATACAATCACTTAGAATAGATTAAAGTACCATTCTAGAAAATAGAAAAGTCATTTATAATGTACTTTTCCAGACAAAAAAAAAGTTGCTAAAATTGGCCAATTCAGGATGCCTGCTTGGCTCCGTCAGTTAAGCATCCAACTCTTGATTTCAGCTCAGGTCATGATCTCACAGTTTATGAGTTTGAGCCCCACGTTGGGCTCTGTGCTGACAGTGCAGAGCCTGCTTGGGCTTCTATCTCTCTCCCTTTCTGCCTCTCCCCTGCTCTCCCTCTCAAAAATAAATAAAAAATTAAAACATTAAAAAAATGAATAAAATTGGCAAACTCATCCAGTCATTTACTCATATAGGTTAAGAATGTGGTACGCTCTTTCTTACTTACTTGTGTTATCTTTATGTGCCTTGAAGAAGCAGTAAGTTCTACCGCAGGGAACAGGAAACCTCCCTGTCTTCTTACACTTTTGGTCCAGTTCTCCCAGAGTGGGATGAGCATAGTATTTCATTTTTTCAACCTGATTGCTTATAGAGTCTACACAGCCTCAGGTGCTTGACTATTGGGTTTGTTCATTACCTAAATTGGTTGGTTTCTTTTTTTTTTTTAGGTGATCACAGGTGCTCTACAATGCCTGATCTGGGTTTTGAGGTTCCCTCTGCCTTCCATAGAAACAAAAGCGGAACAGCTGACAAAACACCTCTTCCTGTTACTGAAGGACTATGCAAAACTTGGAGCTGCCAGGGGCCAGAACTTCCACTTGGTAGTAAATTGTTTCAAGGTGAGGTATTTTCAGTTATACTTAGAAAGAGCCAGGACCAGGTTTAACATCAAAGTTAGGTTTCCCCATTGTCCTTTGGTCCTGTTCAGAATTTTTTCCAGATTAATTTGCTAAGGCCAGAGGGTTGGTATCCTGTGTGAAAAAGCATTGATGTTGTATTAAGGCCTTACCATTTCACTGGTTCTTCACTCGTGGGATGTCCTGGCTATTAACCTCACTAGTGTAATTTACAGTGTGTGACCATAGTTGTGAAGAAAGTGAAGTCTTACCAGATAACCGAAAAGCAGCTTCAAGTTCTCCTAGCATATGCTGAAGAAGACATTTATGATACTTCAAGACAGGCCACTGCATTTGGTCTTCTGAAGGTATGATGTCACCAGAATGTTGGATTTTACAGTTTATGTGCCTCAGATTAGATACTTAGAATAATGTGGAACAAAGTGTTTTGACTAGCTGTAGATTTCCAAAATTAATTTATAAGCATTGTGATGATTTTGATGGATTAATTATAAGCCAACACATCTTACGTATTAAAATGTTTGAACATGAACTCTTAACACTTTCAGAGCCTTCTATAAAAATAGAGGAAAATAAATAAAGGTTTAAAAAATGTTTGTATTTACTGTATTGGACTTTGTGGGGTTTTTTTAATTGTAAAATATATAAAACATAAAGTCACCATTTTAACCATTTTTAAGTGTATGTTCTTTTTGTCTTGAAGGTTACTTTTATTATTTTTGAAAATTGTCTATGACTCCTTTAACAGTAGGTCAGCTTACAACCATCTCCAGAACATGAAACGAGATGTCTTTTCCTTTTATTTTAGGCCATTTTATCAAGGAAGTTGTTAGTCCCAGAAATTGACGATGTCATGCGGAAAGTATCCAAGTTGGCAATTTCTGCACAAAGTGAACCTGTCAGAGTCCAGTGCAGACAGGTTTGTAGAGAAATAGGCCTTATTCTGATAACAAAGGTTGGGTCCTGTCTTCTCTGTTCCATGTTTAGACAGACAAATGTCAACATTGACTGAATTCTGATGATTTTGTGTCACATTGCTGCTTTATTCTGAGAATCAGGAACCCATTTACTTAGCACATATAAGAAGCATCTCTGCTTTGCCTTAAGGGCATTTTCAGTTAACAAAGAACATTTTGAGTATAACCCATCGTATGTGGAATATTTCATATGGGTAGAGATGTACCTTTTCCTTCTGTAGCATGATAACCTACACCAGAGGTTTCCATCCATTGGCCCAGTCATCACCTACTTGTTCATATCACTATGTGCCAGGTGCTGCTGGAAAAGCAGTCAAGGAAATTTTTATAGTCCCTATCAATGAAATTTTTACCGTAGACAGGCACAAAGCAAAAATTCCAGTTAATTACAGAACCTTAAGTGCCTGGAGAGAGAAAGCACTGTCATATTTCATCATTTATAAGACATACCTTTATTTATATACCTCAAAGAAAGAAAATACCATGACACAGTGGCAAGATGCCATCAATTTTAAGACACATCCCAATTTCAGATCTGTTAAAACGTGAAAAACTGTGTTTCTTAGAATTGACAAAATATGAAAGAGTATATGATAAGAGCATATGATCAGGTTGAGGACCACCTTAGTGTTAGAATCAAGAAGGGCTTTCCTGAGGATTAGCTTATCAGGAGAAATGTGAAGGAAGAATAAGGTTTAGCTTTCCAGGTGAAGGGAACAGCCAGTGCATGAGGCCTCACTTCTTGGAGGAGATAAATGAAGGTTAGGTGAGGTGGGGAAGGGAGCCAGGTCAGGCAAGACCTCATGTGCTTGTTAAAGATTTAGGGCTTTATTCCAATAGTAGAAGTCTATTGAAATCAAGGGAAGAGAGTGACAAGAGTAGATTTGTGTTTTACATATTTGTTCATCCCAGATTATATGAGTGCCTTCACACCCAGGAGGTAGAGGGGTCTGAACTGGAAAATGAACTCAGGGTTGAAGGAAGGTGTGGGTGCTGAGGAGGCCAGAGTGGAAAAGAAGAAGCATGTCTCTAGAAGAAGGAAGAAGGGGAAGAGGGAAGGCCAGCTATTATGAAGTACTAGCTGTGTGTCCAGCATTTTACATGCATGACTTCTATTTGTAATTACCTGTCAAAAGAAATAGTTACTCCATTGTATGACTAAGAAAAAACAGGTCTTAAAAAGTTTCATGATGTGCCTTAGTTCTTGCAGGTTATGTTATCAATAGAGGAGGCTGCCTAGTATAATGGTTTGACAGCAGAGCCTTTGGATGCAGATAGACCAAGCATGGAATTCTGGCATTGTCACCTGAACAAGTTATTTACCTCTCTGTGCCAGCTTCATTTTCCTCATCTGTAAAATGGGAATAATATCCCCTACCTCCCAAGAAAGTGATGATAGTTCACTAAGAAACACTTAGCTCAGCGCTTGGCATATAGAATTAATTGGCATATAATTAATAAATGAATTAGTTACTATTATCAGTATTAATATCAATCACCATTGTCATTCAAGGGGAAATACAGGGTTGGCCACAGTCCACGCTCAGTCCCCCGTACCACACTGCCTGTGGAAGAGAGGAGCTTCCAACATATGAGCTTAGATCTGGAGCCCAAACCAACCATGCCAGTGGTAGGCTAGGACTTGACTCTTAATCAGGCAGTTGGGGCAGGACCTGAATAAGTGAAGTCGGACAAGAAAGGAAAGTGCACAGTTGACTCGGCAGGATTGATCACTCTTCTGAAAGGTCTTTGTAACTTATCAATATCTTGGCAGGTTAGGAAGCAGAAAGCCTGGAGAGATAGGACCCAAATAATCATCTGTGTGACTTCTGTTCCTAGGTTTTTCTGAAATACATTCTTGACTATCCCCTGGGTGACAAACTGAGACCAAACTTGGAATTCATGCTTGCTCAACTGAAGTAAGTTTAAGCCAGAAACTACATAGGGGCAGAGGAATAGTTTCCTCTCATTTCAGTTTGGCAGCTGTCTTGAAAATGACAGAAGCTAAACATCTTAGGGTGTTATCATATGAATCATTGACTTGATTATCAGACAGTGTGCTTGGTTTCATATGACAGTTGTGTAACATGCTTTTTGAATTCAGTCTGACCATTGATTTTCATTAGAGTCTATTTAAGGAGAATGGTAAAAATCTAACAAAATTACATTTAAAGCTGAATAGTAACATGATAAATTTGTATTTAAGATTAGGAAAATGGATACTTTTTCCACTTTTTAAGAAATAGACTGACACCTTATAACAGTGTTTAAAAATTTTAAAGGCAGTTATTGGTAATCCAAAAGATACTAACCACTCTGTTCTTGCCTTAGTTATGAACATGAGACCGGGAGAGAATCTGCTTTGGAAATGATCTCCTATCTCTTTGACACATTCCCTCAGGTACCTTGAATCACAGACCATAGCTATGTTCCCATGAGCCCTGGGAACCCACAGTCCTCCCTTGTTTGGGCATTTGTAAAAATTGCAGTCTGAGTGTGCTCTTAACTGCCTGTTTTCTTTTAGGGACTGCTCCATGAGAATTGTGGAATGTTCTTTATTCCTCTTTGTCTAATGATGGTGAACGATGATTCTGCCACGTGCAAGAAGATGGCGTCCATGACAATCAAATCCTTACTCAGTAAAATCAACCTTGAGAAAAAAGATTGGCTCTTTGATATGGTTACCACCTGGTTTGGAGCAAAAAAGGTTAAGGTTGCTTTTAGTCAAATTTCAAAGAAAAGTCTTAGCTTTTGGTATTCACTTTAAATGAGAATATATATTAAACATTTTTTAATTTTTCCCAAATAATTTTATTTTTTTAATAGATTATGTTAATGTATTCTTGCTGTGTGTGGGGGGGGTAAAATAGGTGATGAGGATTAGAGTATACTTATGATGAGCACTGACTAATATATAGAATTGTTGAATCACTATATTGTTCACTTGAAACTAACACTGTATGTTAACTATATTGGAAATAAAATTAAAAATATATATATTCTTATAGTAAAATTTCAGGAAATATAAGAAGTTATAGAGTGTAACATAAAAATCCTCTGTAGTCCCAATACATGATTGTCAGCCAGTTTCACTGCTACCTGAATGTATTGAATGTATCTAACCATTCTCCAGTGATGAATATCTTTGTTTTCAGTTTTGCTTATTCAGTTAATGAAATGTAATGTTTATCAGTGACTGTATCCACTTGCTGACTTTACCACTATCAATAGTGACCCATGTTTGTGGAATATAAACATGTGTCATATCTTAATACTGACTGTAACATGTATTAAAAGTCAGAATTGGGGGGGTACTGTATGAAACTTATTTCTATTTTTAATTAAAAATTTTTTTATTATTGAAATATAATTGACATACATTGTTATATTAGCTTCAGGTATATGACATTGATACTCAACAATTCTGTGCTCATCTTGATTTTTTTTTTTTAATTAAAAATGGGGGAATGTGAGTAATGATGAGTTCCATTTCTTTTTATAATGTTATTCTTGGGTGTGAAGATTCTCCATATTTTTCATTTTAAGCCACCAAAGACCCATATTCTATTGATTTCTGGCATTATAAAGAAATCTTGAGGACAGAGTCATGCCCATTTTATGAATTTAGAAACAGCATACCAAGTTGTGTTATTAACATTGTTTTTTGTGGTTACTTTTGGTAGAGTTTAAATAGACAGCTAGCTGCCCTCATCTGTGGCTTGTTTGTGGAAAGTGAAGGAGTCTCTTTTGAAAGAAGACTTGGAACTGTTCTTCCTGTGATTGAGAAGGAAATCAATCCCGAAAACTTTCAAGATGTAAGTAATTTGCCAGAGAATAAAACTTCTGCTAATTTTTGTAGTTTTACTTAAGGTGGTTAGATAATAGCTTAAATATTATTTGTGTTCAAAAATGTTTATTAATGAAAGCAAGAATTCATTGTAGCTGGATCTTCTTTTTAAAGTGAGATTTAAAGTAAGTTGTCTTCCTTAGTATGTAAAGATGGAAGTTTCTCTAGCAGGGTGATTTCACCACCCCACCACCAGCCCCTCTGGACATTTAGCAACATCTGGAGACACTTTTGGTTGTCACAGCTGTAGCGTGAAGGGTACTACTGGCATCTAGTGGGCAGAGACCATGAATGCTGCAGATCATCTAGTAGTGCAGAGGGCAGCACCCACAACAAAAAATTGCTGACCCCAAATGACAGTAGTACTGATAGAAATCCTGAAATTGTCTTAATCGGTTTATTTCCATCCTGTTTTTAGATCATGGAAGAGACTGAAGAAAAAGCTGCAGATCGCCTTCTGTTTAGTTTTCTTACACTGATTAGTAAACTCATCAAGGAATGTAATATTATTCAGTTTACCAAGCCCTCCGAGACGCTAAATAAAATCTGGAGTAAGTGTTTTTCCTTTTTATTTAAATCTAAAAACAAATACATTAGTTGTGACAGAATAACTGAAAACATATTTGGGTGATTGGAATATGAATACTTGGAAAGTCTATAATGTCAGGGGTATAGTCCATGAGAAAAAAATTTAAAAGTCCTTTTCAAACTGATTATAGTGAATATGTTTCTAGGAAAAACAATATGTATTTATGATTTCACAAGTAATATATTTCATTTGTAAAGAAGGAATATTAATTATGGGAAAGTAAAAGAAAGGAAAAAAGTTTTTCAACGCCTTCCTTACTGCTTGGTGATAATTTGGTATATTTTTCCATCCAGTCTGTCTTATTGTTAAATAGACATGTTTTTTTAGAGAGATTGCATAATTCCATATAAACTTTTATATCTTGTTTATACCTAAATAAGAATATTATTATACGATAACACACTCAGTAGAAAGCTTTTTAAAACAGTTACAAGTAACCATGCAAATGTGCCATGATTTAGTAAACCATTTAACCCTAGTGAGACATTTAAGTTATTGAATATCACTCTTTTTCTTTATATATTTATTTTTGAGAGAGCACGCACGAGTTGAGGTGGAGCAGAAAGGGGGACATGAAATCCAAAGCAGGCTTCAGGCTCTGAGCTGTCAGCACAGAGCTCAACATGGGGCTTGAACTCACGAACCATGAGATCATGACCTGAACCAAAGTTGGACGTTTAACAGACTGAGCCACCCAGGCACCCCTGTATATCACTCTTTAAATAACAAATAAGATCCTAGAATTTTTAATTTAACATACTCAGTTTTGGTTAGTCAATAGGAAATAGATATTTCATTAGCATGGAATGAATACCCACTTGTTTTAAGAGAACTCATGATCCTATGAGACATTACTAAATTACTATATGGTCTACTCTGGTATGGTTTCTATTATTAGAAAATAGAAGATATATAGAACAAAAGTAAAACCATGTTTATGAATTACATAGCAGCATAGACTAAAACTCAGATATGATATGGTTCATCCAGATTTTTAATCTTGTTCCCTACAACACACAAGGCTTTTCCACTGTATTTTCCAAGTGTAGTGTATGGCGAGTGGCCATGTAACATGGGAGTATAAGGTTGGGGGCCAGATCAAGCTGAGGCCCAGGCCTGGTCTTGCCTGTTACAACTTGGTGCCTCACCTGGCCCCTCTGAAACATTTCCTCATCTGTAAAACACAAATGACAGTTCTAAGGTCACAGAACTGTTGTGAGGTCTAAATAAAATATATGTAAGTACTTAGCCCTGTGCCTGGCACACAGAAAGCCTCAATAAATGATAACTCTCCAGGGCACCTGGGTAGCTCAGTTTGTTGAGCATCTGACTTCGCCTCAGGTCATGATCTCACAGTTGTGAGTTCGAGCCTCACATTGGGCTCTGTGCTGACAGCTCAGAGCCTGGAGCCTGTTTCAGTCTGTGATTCCCTCTCTCTCTGACCCTCCCCTGCTCATGCTGTCTCTCTCTCTCTCTCTCTCCTAGAAATAAATAAAACATTTTAAAAAAATAAAATAAAATAAAATAAACATTTAAAAAAACTTAATGATAACTCTTCACCAACTACAATAATTAGAAATAATTATTAGAAATTGTATTACCTAATTTAGAAATTGTAAATGTTACAGCTACCTTATCTCCTTTGAACCTGAAATTGATTCTAATGGAACTGATCTGTCTTTAGGCTTACTCATACCCCTTGTGTCATTCACTATGTGAGGAGTTGGTTTCCTGGTTGTTTACAGTGTCTCACCATCTCATTTCTCTCCAGCTTCTTGAGAGCTTCTGGAAAGCGGGGACTATTTTATTCATCTTTGGTTCCTAAATCCAAGCACATAATCGATAGTGAATGCCTAACCTAATCATATTTACCACCAAAGAGTTAGGAAAGCCATGAGACATCTGAAAATGCATTCTGGTTCCCTTAGGTTATGTACATTGTCACCTAAGGCATCCACACAGCTGGGTATGGCTCACTGCAGCCCAGATTTTTGGATTGCTCTTTGCCTCTTGCCAACCAGAGGAACTTACTAGAAAGTGGAAGTCCAAAACAAGTAAAAAGAAGTTACCAGAACCTGTAGCAGTAAGATTTCTAACAAATGACCTTGAACAAAAGGTAAGGTTTCTCAAAACCTTTTCTTTTGTGATCTACATGAGATGTTCATTCTGGTTCATTATAATGGGGTTGGCCCTTGGGAGAAACTCTTACAGCTGACTTGTTGCACGTGTGATTCTAAAGGTGTGTTGGGAGCTAGAAAGGGTCAACCTCAAGGCCAGGGTTTTTCAAAGATAATTTTTAGACTATCAGTCTAGCCAATTTTTGCTTATTTAGCATGTTCATCTATTATTCAAGTTCTTTATCAACATTGGAAAATAAGTTTTATTAAAATGAGATCAGGGCGCCTGGGTGGCTTAGTCGGTTAAGCGACCGACTTTCGCTTAGGTCATGATCTCGCGGTTCGTGGGTTCGAGCCCCGTGTCGGGCTCTGTGCTGACTGCCAGCTCAGAGCCTGGAGCCTGTTTCATTCTGTGATTCCCTCTCTCTCTGACCCTCCCCTGCTCACACTGTCTCTCTCTCTCTCTCCTAAAAATAAATAAAACATTTAAAAAAATAATAAAATAAATAAAATAAAATGAGATCAATACTATCTGTCCTGCCTCCTTCATAACCTGTTGATCACTGAGATGATGTTCATGAAAATCTTGGGTAGAAACATTATCTCCATCTCTGATTTCCTAGGGCCTAACACAATGCCTGACTCCTAGTGGGAACTCCATAAATACTGAACGAGTAGAAGATGGAGGGGAAGAAAATGACCAAAAAAATACTGGAATGTTGTAAAGTTTTCTGCTAATCATCTGAGGGAATATTAATCTCCCCAAAGCTTGAAAATATTCCCTTTATTTGGGCTAAAATGTTTGGGGCAGGTAGAAGTTAATTAACAGTGACACAATTTCTGGTCTTGGACCTTCCCTCTCCAGACCTATTCAGAGCAACATCTAGCCTTACATTTGTATTATTACAGTTGGTTACTTGGACTTGTTAAAAATAGTTAGAAATATCCTGCATAGTGTCTGCCAATGTCCATTTTCTTTTCACAGATGAAAAATATCTCCCTAGCCTCTTGCCATCAATTGCATTCCAAATTCTTAGACCAATCTCTAGGAGAACAGGTAAGTATTGTCATCCTGCTGGTTTAATAGAAGGGATCTATTCCACCAAGTCTAGGAATAGGCTTACATTTGGTATTTGTGGGGGTTTTTTGTTGTTGCTGTTTTCCTATTTTAATGCTTGGGGAATTAAATGCAATATAGACATACATTGAAATATATGTTCAGTTATAACATAAACCTAATCAACTCTGGAGTCCATGTTGGGGTTACTCTTGGCTTCATTTAAAATGCCCAATAAAGATGATGCAGTGAGAAGCTGACTTAATCTTTTCATGTTCAGTTTTAACATCTACTCAAAGATGTGACCACAGCTTTGCAGGGCTTTGGTTGGCTGACTGATTTTGATTGTTCGTGTAATGTAGGACTGAATCCTGTAGTACTGAATTTCTTTCCCTTGCCCCTGGAAATTGAAGAAAAGGCAGTAATAGTCATGTTACAGTGTGGACTGAGATTTATCTATCCTTAACAGAGGCAGATAAATCACTAAGAAGTTTTATGTTTTCATACTAGAAAATGTAACTATAAATGTTGTAAATGTAGAAAAGCATTTATAAATATGCAGTAAATGTAAATTGCTTTTGAGTAGGGTCTACTATTCCCTTTATTTTTTCCTTTGATAAAGCCATTGGGCTGGTAGATGATGAGATACGCAGATGTGGTGTCTGGGTATGAGCAAGGCACTTATTCATGGCTTGTCATTACGGACACGATGCAGCAACAATACAGATTAAGTGATGGGACACACGAAACTAGGTGGACAGTGTACCCAAAGAGTAATCTCAATTAGGATACCATAAGCCCTGATATACTTCCATCACTTTTTACATGAAAATATAGCACACTTCATTATATTGCAAGACCAGAGAAAGAATGGATAGCTATTCAGTGGATAGCAGAGTGAAGCCAAAGAAATCCTACCAGGGTAGATAGCAGGTGGTGTCTCAAACAGTATCAGTCTTAATAGAGGCTGACAGATACAATCATAGAAACTAGGGACAGGAAGGGATTTATTAGTACTAACCCAAGATGAAAGAAATTAATGGAATTTAGTTGACTATGATCTTATGGTAAGTTAACAATGTGAAGTAGCTGCAACAAGGGGAAAAGGCCTCCAAAACTGGGACTGTCTTTAAGGAGACCAAGCTTCCAGAAGGAAATTATAATCATGGAATGAATTCTTGATGTCCAGGCTAGCCTTGGACAGTGTGTGGGGTGCTGAGTACTACATTTGGAGGAAACTTTTGGCACACAGCACTCCTAAAAGAGTAGCCAGGACAGTAAAGGAGCTCAAAACCAACTTGATTTCCTCCTTCACATAATCAATATGAAGTATCTATGTCAGAAATTTCATGGATATCAGAATTAGGGACTCAATATATGGATCCATTTTTATAAGACTAAAATTGGTCCCTGGCTATTTAACTGGATCAGATGGGATTTGAGGAAAGAAGAGCTCAGTGTTAAGAACTTAGGCTTGACTTCTAAAGACCTTTCAATCCTGGTTGACCACTTGCATTGTCTTTGGGTAAGTCATTTAGTATCTCTGAGCCTTGATTTTCTCTCCTGAAATAGGTAACCGAATAGTGATATTTTAAAGTTGAATTAGAATGCTGTATATAGTCAGTGCTCAATAAATAGAAACTGTTAATTCTATGAAGGAATTTAATGGAGGAGGGATGAAAGTTCTCTCAAAAATGTCAACGAATAGTCTGGAATGAAATTGTTTACTTATTCTTTGTGACCTTAAAGGGTAGCACTAGGCCAAGTAGATAAGTTACATGGAAATGAGTAGAACTGAAGAATTATCAGAAAATGAAACAATCATCAGTTTAATAGTGCAATACCAGTGTTTGGGTTTTTTTTTTTCCCTAATTGTAGAATACCTGTATTTTACTGAGCCACATCTGTTTCAGAATCAAAGTCCAATTCCTTCCTTTCTCTCTCTCCCTTTTTAAAGGTTGTTAAGAATTTGTTATTTGTAGCCAAAGTCTTATATTTACTGGAACCTGATTCTGAGGATAAGCAAGGTGAGATAAAAGAAGACACGGAAGAACAATTAGCTTTAGGAGATGGTGTAGCCAGAGAGAAAATAAAAAAACGCAAGTCCTGTGCAGATGAGAAGATGGACTCTGACAAAGAAGAGAACGAGGAGGCAAAGGAAGAGCACAGCAAGCCAGCCACACTGCTGTGGTTGATCCAAAAGTTGTCCCGGATCGCAAAACTAGAAGCAGCCTACTCACCTAGAAACCCCTTAAAGGTGCGATGAATGTACACTAATCCCTGAAAGTAGTCATTTTTGTTTTTTAAGTATTTCAGTAGTATTAGTAATTCCTCCAGGTTTCTAGAAACTTCATCCCAAAACTGCAGCAAGAATATCTGCCCCCAAAGACACCTTGTTTTCTGAATTAACTAATAAAAGAAACACTTCAAATAACAATGAATGATCTGTACTTTCAGAGAACATGCATCTTTAAGTTTCTTGGAGCTGTAGCAATGGATCTTGGAATAGACAAGGTGAAGCCGTATCTCCCAGTGATCATAGCTCCTTTGTTCCGAGAACTGAACAGCACCTATTCAGACCAGGGTAATTGCAGCCTGTTTTCTGAATACTTGTACATTAGCAGTCCTCACTTCTCTCCTGAATGCTTCCTTTTTTTCTATCCTCATTCCCTGCCAGAGTTTAGGAAAACTTGCTAGGTATCAAAACAATAGCAAACAAATAACACATATTTCTGTTATACATGACTGCCTTCTGTGTGCTTTCTCATATCTAAGAATGAATGTTTCTCTCCTAAAAGATGGTTTACTCCTAAGCATAGATTAAATATTCAAAGAAAACTATAAAATGAGGTAGTTCTAAACCCCATAGTGCTATGGACAATAACGAACAATAAAATGTCATGATATTCTCTTATTGTGAACTATAAGGCAAAAGTATGAAATATTTTAAGAATATGTTTTTTATTTTTACTATTTTTCATTTTCCTTGCCTGGGCATTTATTTGTACATTTCCCTCACTGATCCTAAAGTCTCTTTTGATAATAGAAAAAGAGGGAATGGGGGTTGGAAAGAGAGAAGGTAAAGTAGATATTAAGTTTTAAAATAAATCAAAGTGACTATCAAGGCAGGAACTGTTTTAGTATTACAACTTTGAGAACATTTCCTTCCTCTCAGAGAAGGCAATGGTTAAGGCCAGGTCTGCTTTGGTTCTCATTCTCGGCATTTATTGAGCATTTGATATTTGCCAGGTACTGGGGGTTCAGCAGTGGAAAAGACCTAGTCCCTATCTTCAAGAAATTTGTAATCTAGAACAGCTGTCCTGAAATTGAATGCAAAAATATGTGGGTTTCTGGATTTGGGAGACAGAAGGCAGGGAAGAGTGGAAAAGCAAAGATTTTTTTTAGTTTTTCAGGAATCTTAAAATCCAACCCCCCCCCCCCCAAAAAAAAGCTGTGACCAGAGCTAAGCATCTGTGACCCATGAATTAGAGAGGGCCTAGAGAAATACACTTACCTTTCCTGTCTGCAGAGTTGAGCAGGTTCATAAAGTAAGCCAAAATGTTTCTGTCAGCTTCTCAAATTAGTGTCTTCTGAGCCAGGATTCCACTGGAAAGTGAGCTTCGTGATCTGTGATCTNCACGCCCAACACTTCCATTTTTACCTTCTCAAAACCGTAGAGGCTTGTTTTAGATCAGTGTTTAATGTTCAGGTAATAAAAGTGATAATGCCACAGGAGTTCTGTTTTGCATGATCTTGATTTTATAGATGTTAAATGTGTCCTTTTCTACATGACTAATTATTACTCTGTGTGTGATTAGATCCTCTGCTGAAGAATCTATCCCAGGAAATCATAGAATTACTCAAAAAGCTGGTTGGGCTTGAGAGCTTCTCCTTAGCCTTTGCCTCTGTACAGAAACAGGCTAATGAGAAAAGGGCACTCCGGAAAAAGAGGAAGGCTTTGGAGGTATGTTTGCTATTTGAAAATATAGTGTGTTCCTTTAGACTTCATAGATATTTTTAACTAGGGGTGTGTGCATGCATATGTGTCACATTTATCCAGGGAGGAAAGAGGAATTGGCTGTGTCTGAGAAGTGGGGAATTTATAGCTGGGGCTCCAGATTTTCTTTACTGGGAATGTGTTGCATGTGTGATATTTAAAGGTGAACAAAAATGGCCCATTTCTGCATTTGGTTTTTATTTAATATTTACTTTTAAAGTAATATAAAATTTCTTTTCTTTTTTCAAGTTCGTAACTAATCCTGATATTGCTGCCAAGAAAAAGCTGAAGAAACACAAAAATAAAAGTGAAGCCAAGAAGAGAAAGATCGAGTTCCTGCGTCCAGGCTATAAGGCCAAGAGACAAAAGAGCCACAGCCTGCAAGATTTAGCAATATTGGAGTGATGTGCTCCCTCTGCTGATAAAGTATCTCCATTTACCCCAAAGCCTGAACTTCCCAGTATATCTGCTGGTTCGAAATCACAGCAGATTTTATTAATTTAAATTAAAACGGCATAGATTGTGTATTATACAGTATAATATAATCATGCTCATATTTTTTTAATTAAAACATTTCATAATATTACTATATCTTCCATGTCTAAAACAATAAAAAAAAGCTTACAATTTTTTTTTAAAAAACACACTTTAAAATAAGACAGAATACAGAAGTTACAAATAAATAATTTGCAATACTTTTATGGAGAAAAATGACAAAATCTTATCAAAAGGCACTAAAAGAAAGATATGCACAAATGGAGGAATAACCATGTTCATGGATAGGAAGATTGAGTATCATAAGATGCTAGTTCTTCCCAAGTTGGATCCCATTGATTAAAGGTATATTTGTGTAAAATCCCAAGAGTTCTTCATATTATCATAACAAGCAGATTTTAAAATTTATATAGAAGATGTGCTGAACATAGCCATGATGCTCTTAAAAGGGATAATATGGTGAGGACTTTTCCCTGTCAGAAATCAAAAAAAGTGCTGTCTGTAGTGAATGTGATAAATTCTACAAAATTTAAGAATTTTCTGCTTGACTAGACTGAACTGGGATATGGTATGTAGCATATACTGATAGTGGATTTAGTAGAACCCAGGATGTAATGAGTAACTATGAATCAACAAAGATAACCCAGTAGAAAAAGTGTCAGGACAGAAAGTGTCATTGCACAGAAGAGAAATATTAATATTTAGCAGATGTGGCTGTACCAGTTCTTAAATATTAAACATACTTATGTCTCAAATTAATAATTAGGAAATGCAAATTAACATCAGAAGTGAAATTCCATTGAGCCCTTTAGATTGATAAAGTTGATAGTACCAAATGTTAGCAAGCTTCGTGGAGCAAAGGGAACTCTTATAAACTACTTTGGAAAACAGTTTGGCATCATCTTGTTCACCCATATGGTATTAATGGTATCTCTGTCTCACTCTACACTTGATGTGGAAGTAATATTCTTTAGTAATATTTGGAAGGGAGCAGAGGGAAGAAGAATCCATCCTATGTGCCAGGCACTTTGTTAACATTTTATTTAGTCTTCATAGTGTTGCTGAAAGCTTCCTAAAAATTGGTTCCTATTTTACAGATGAAAAAACTGAGTCAGGTTAAATAATTTACCTAAGGGTAATACAGGTTGCAGGATTCATACCCAGGATTGAAAGCCTCTGATCTTTATCATTTCTAAAGTCAGAATATAGCATAAGGCACAGAAATCAAACGTTCAAACATTCTTGAACTTGAGCATCTGTGTTTTGATGTGGTTTGTCTCAAACAGGAGTTCTCAACGGGTTTGTAATGTGCCAAAAGCATAAACATGGTGCATCACAGAAGGCTGATTTCAATTAATTCTAAGTGATTTAGAATGCATGTACTGCTTTCATAAAAAAAAAATTTTTTTTAAATCAAAAGTTAACACTAAGGCAGAAATCAGAACAAACACCTCACGGATACTGAGCACAATTTAGTAAATATTTATTCAGTGCCTACTATGTGTCAAGTGCACCACACTACATGCAAGGGATACTAACAGTAAATAAGATATGGTCCCTTGGGGGCGCCTGGGTGGCTCAGTCAGTTAAGCGTCCAACTTTGGCTCAGGTCATGATCTCACAGTTCGTGGGTTTGAGCCCCGCATTGGGCTCTGTGCTGACAGCTAGCTCAGAGCCTGGATCTTGTCTTCAGATTCTGTGTCTCCCTCTCTCTCTGACCCTCCCCTGCTCATGCTGTCTCTGTATCTCTCAAAAATAAATAAAACAAACACTAAAAAACATTAAAAAAAAAAAAAAGATATGGTCCCTTGGAGCACCTGGGTGGCACAGTTGATTAAGTCTGACTTCAGCTCAGGTGATGATTTCACGTTTCATGAGTCCCAAGTCCTACATCAGGCTCTGCTGTCAGTGCAGAGCCTGCATCGGATCCTGTCTCCCTCTCTCTCTGTCCCTCCTTGTTCATTCTCTCTCAAAACTAAACATTAAAATATTAAAAAGATACAGTCCAGTCCCTACCCTCAACTTAAAGTACATCTCAGGTATTCTAATAACAAAATTCACCACTCTCAATTTTTTTTTTTAATGTGAACACATGACACAGCATAACTACCAACCATAGTTATAAAATAGAATATTAGAGCTAAAAGAAACCTTTGATATGATTTGTCCAAGTCTCTTGTTTTTTAAGAAAAAAACTAAAGGAATGGCCATTTGTGCCTAGAATTCATGTGTTCTGATTTTAAGTTTGGTGCTTTTCCCATTTTCAATCTTCTCCAATACAATATTCAGATTTTTATAAATATCATTCAAACTCCTATAACTTGCCTGTATAGTTGTTTCCTGCTAGACAAGGACCTCATAATTTATACCATATTAAAGTAAGTGTATGCTCTTTTTACCCCATTCTATTCTTCGTGGTAAAACAGATCAGGATCATCCAAATGTTTGCCTTTGCTACTACTTCATGCACATTCAGTATTCAAGATGGCAAGAGCTACGTGCTGGGCAGCATCTGCCTGCCAGGGCATCTCTTCCCCCACTTATATTTTCAGTGTTCCTAGAGTGCTGGCAGGAGGTGTACCTTACCACTTAGGTATAAACTCAGCACCAGACATGTGCCATTGACCAGAAGGGAACCCAAGTATAGGTGACAGAGATAGTATTTTCTTAGTTGACAAGCATATACCTACTGTTTCAACCATGCACGTATTCTGAGGTGCAGTAATATGCCAGGTACCACACTGGATTCTAAGTATATAAATACAAAATAGTCTGCATATACAGAGTGATTTAGAAACTATGAAACAATGTTAATTACATGCTCAGTGAGTAATATTAGATGTAGCACTGAGAACATTTGAGCCTGAAAGATCTCCAGAAAAGACTTCAGAGACCAAATTAAGAGTAGGTGCTGGGGAATAGGTAAAAAATAAAAATTAAAAGTCCCACAGGTGAAAAGAAAGGCACATTCATTTGATCTGAATGACCAAAATTATGAAGGAAAGAGGCTAGGGTCCAACACCTGGAAAGACTGTGGCAGGAACAGGAAATGGACCACTGGTGTTCCCAAGAGCACTAGTGAGGGGCATCAGGTTTTTTAAATGCTAGTTGTCCCATTTAAAGATTCCCCCTAGTTTTAGTAAATACAAAGGCTATATTTACTTCTGTCACCACTGTAGCCAATCCTATAGCGGACTGGATAGTATGAAAAGTTACTCTGAACATAACTTTTTGATAGCCTAGCAGTAAGTCTAGTTTTTAAAACCAAGAATGCTTAATTTCTCCCTGTACAACCACTAATTTTTTTACTTTTCACCAAATTTACATGTCCGGTACAGATAGATAAAGGAAATGAAAGACAGTAAAGACATCTTTTAGAATGCTTCTTAAAATAGATTTTTTAAAAATTTTCCTTTAAAATGTTGTGGATTCCATCAAACATTAACCATATTTAGGAGTGTTTTTACTACCTCTACTAATATAGACAAATTTACAGATATTATTTTAAATGTATTGTGTCAAGTACAATTAGCCTATTTATTTAAGCAGCTATGGTTGTCTCTTGCCAGTGTTGACATTTTTAGGAATTAATGTAGTTTATGGGACAAGCTTCTGACCCTGAAATCTCACTTTGAGTCCTGTTTCCACCTCACTAGCAGGTGATCCCGAGCAAGCCAACTCATCAGAACCTTGGGTCCATGTCCATAAAATGAAGACATTACAACCTGTCCTACCTGTATCGTGGGGTTCCTATACATATAATTTTTCCAACAACTATAAAGTACTATAAAATGACAACTACAGAGGTCAGTGAAGTTAGCCACCAAAATAATTATTTCGGCTTCATACCTATAACCAAAAGCTTTTAAACAAAACAGGTTAAATAAAGCAGTCATTGAGCAAATAAGATCTATTAACTCACACTATGTTCCTAGTCTATTGAATCTAATCTCTGGAAAAAAAATTCATTTATGGGGAAATATCTGAGTTAAGATATTTATTAGTGTTTATACAAACAAGATGCAACCACTGATTCAAAAATAGGAGGGTGTTTTCCTCAATGAGAATACATTCTTTAATAGGACTCTATTTGAATAAGAATTCCATACAAATAGAATATATACTTAACACAAGAAAGCAAGGAAGGATTTTACATTACACACAACAGACATTCAGTTGGTTCAATAATGGTGAGCTACCCTTCCAACTGAACACGTTATATTTATTACAAATATTGCAGTCAGTTCGGTATATGCCAACAATCACAGAGTTTAACATTTAGTAGCATGAAACTTAACTGGTTCCAAAGGGATACGTGATGTAGTCTTCATTTCAGAGGAACAGAAGTGACTGAACTACTGTCTGCTCTTTAATGTTTCCACTAACCTGTGAAGAGAATGAACAGTTTCGTAAAATTAACCTCAAACTTTCAGGTATAAAACATGATCATTTATAGTAAGTTTTATACTGGAAGTGGATTCTAAAGCACTTTAAATGAAGGCTAAAATAGTTATATCAGAAGAAGGAGTTATGGACTCCATTTCCATGAGGGCCTCTTAGCTTTTACTTTTGTCTATGCTCCAAATGAATAATCAAAAAAGATCAAATATCTGCTTCCCAGGCTGTAACTACTGCAGCAAGGCCAAATGTGGATAATTCAGAGCTGAAAACTAGTCTCTCCTCATGGAGCTGAAAATCTAATGAGCAGATGCACAAATCAATTACATGACAGTGTTAACTACTACATCACTGGTCTGTGACAAGGAGATCTGTGTGTGCGGTAAGACTGGGCATGGAGATGTGCAAGGAAAGGTTCTTGAAAAGAAGACAGTCTTAACCCAAGTCTTAAAGGATAAGGAACTGGAGGATGAAGTAAAGGAGAAAAAGCTAAAAAAAAAAAAAAAAAAAAAAAGGGCAAGGGGTTGGCTTATCTAACTATAATCAAGGGGTGTGGTTAAAATAAAAGCCAATGCATATGAAGACCAGTGGAAGAAAAGGCTGGAGGAACTTAGTATGATGTGTTGCTAACTAATCCGAATTTTGTCCTTAAGACTAAACGGAAATCACACATTTGCACACCTGCACACAGAAACAAATGCACAGATTACTTCTAGAAACATGATACTTCACCATTCCATTGCCTCATCAAGGCCAGTGCCTTTGGTTGCTGAAGTTTTGAATATTTGCCATTTTCTGTCCTTCAACGCAGGTAACCCAAGTGAATTTGCCATCTCTGAGGGAGTCATGGCCTGTTCCATGTCCTGCTTATTTGCAAACACCACTAAAATGGCTTTTCTCAGCTCTTCTTCCTAAATAAAATAGAAGGTATTTAATTTTTTCTAATCAAATTGCTCCCTTCAGTTTGGGGGAAAATGCCAACAAATACATTATTTTAAAAATTATTTGCTAATTATGACTATATAATGTTCATCATAAATTATCTCCAATAATAGAGAAGTATGAAGAAAAGAAGCTTCATCCATTATCCTATCTTCCAAACATGATCACTTTTAACATTCTGGGTATTCTCTATTACTTTATAATTTAGATACTTATCGTTTATTTAGTAAATACATTTACACATTTAAGATCAATACATTTACACACAGTTCTTTACCCTGCTCTAAAAAATAAACATTTGGGGGACTGGGTAGCTCAGTCTGTTAAGTGTCTAACTTTGGCTCTGACCATCATCTCACAGTTCGTGAGTCGAGCCTCACATCAGGCTCTATGCTGACAGCTGGGCGCCTAGACCTTGCTTCCGAATCTGTGTCTCCTCTCTCTGCCCATCCCCTCCTCGCGCACTGTCTCTCTCTCTCTCTATAATAAATAAATATTTTTAAAAATTGAAAATAAAATAAACATTAAATAATTTTTAAAAATTGAAAAAATAAACATTAAATATTTTTCAAAACAATCAAAAATTTTTCAAAAAAAAAAAAACATTTAATGGGGCGCCTGAGTGGCGTCCAACTTCACCTCAGGTCATGATCTTGCAGTTCATTTGTTTGAGCCCCACATCAAGTCTCTCTGCTGTCAGTGCAGAGCCTGCTTAGGATCCTCTGTCTCCCTCTCTCTCTGCCCCTCTCCCGCGTGCTAATGTGTGCACTCACTCTCAAAAACAAACATTAAAAAATATTTAAAAACTTTTAAAAACAAAAAAATGCAATGGTTAAATATACTCTGCACTACGAATGCATGCACCATAAACTATGTAACTGTTCTCCAGAGATTCTTACTAGATTCTTTTTACCAGACTAATATAGAAACCTAAGGGATGCAGTCGTTACACAGAAATCTTTTTCTTTATCAAATTCTCTAAAAATAGAGTAAGAGTTTGAATTTTTTAGGCTCTTATTATATGTATTAATAAGCTGCTTTCCAGGAAGGTTTTTAACAATTTAGACCCCACCAACAGTGTATGATAGTACCATTCTTCAGTGCAGCACTGGAAGAATTAGAAATATGTATATATGTCTATTTTTCCAAACACAGCATCTCATTAAATGCTTATTTCCAGAGTATAAGAAATACAAACATTAGAATATAGTTTTCTCCTGTGCACTGTGGGTTCATGCCTTTTGTTCAGTTTTCTGCTTATTTGCAAAAGGTCTTGATAGGATTAAGAACATGCATCCTTAGTTGCTGGTTGTAAAACTATGTCCTGGTTCCCTGCTTTACCGTAGGTTGTATTTGCGAGGTTTTTGTTTGTATTAATATAATTAAATCTATCTTTTCTTTGGTAACTCCTTCTAATCCTTTGATTTAGAAGGACCTTCCCTATCCAGAAATTTTAAACATATTCATGTACATATTCTTGGAGTTAACAACTTCCATTCTTTACATTTCATTCTTCACTCTTTAGAATTTATTTTTGCATACAAAAATGGGAAAACTTAAACTGACTTATATGTCTGTAAGTTTTAATGTAATAGAAAACAGACCTGACTCATATTCTATGTGTACTCTACATTATATATATTGATTGAAACAATTAAGTTACCTCCTAAAAAATTAATATGATTTTTTACTCTTTCTCATGATCATACCAGTCAAATTCTAATATCACAAGTAACAATGCAGCACAAGAATTATAAACTGAAGTTAATAATCCATTTATTTTCTTTTATTCAATACTTTATATGATAAAAATCAATTATACCATGTGAATTACATCTGAACAAAGCTTTTTTAAAAATCCATTATACTAAAAGCAGTTAAAATGCTCCCTTAAAATTCCTTATACTTGAATTTGGTCTAAGAAACTTTTATGATAAATACGATGCCATGTTGTGAAAAAAATTAAGCAAAAGTTTAAAATTAGGTCTCCACTTTGTAACTCAGAAGCCATTAAGTCAGTAATCAAGAAATCAGAAGTCCAAAGCATTCTGAGAACACTTCTACCTAGGTAATCAAATGGCCTAGAACTTAAACAGTCAATGATTGCATAATTCAGAATCATAGTTTTGATAGGAAAAGGAAAAAGCATCTAATTTTCTCAAGCATAAGGCAATTTCATTATTACTTAAATTAACCATTACTACATTTGAAAAGCTTATTTAGCAAATGGAGATTTTTTTGAACTTTTGATTACTTAATGCAGCCTCTGAATTCAGCTAGCCAATAAATTTATTCTATAAACTTCAGTGAATACAATGTACTGAGTTTTTAGTAAGTGCTATACATTGTTCTGAACATCAGGGATTATATTAAGGTAAACTCAAAGAACCTACATTTTAGAATGGGAGATTTATAGAAGTAAACAAATATATTTTAAAATAATAGAAAGAGGGGCACCTGGGTGGCTGAGTCGGTTAAGTGTCCCACTCTTGGTTTCAGCTCTGGTCATGATCCCAGCGTCATGGGATCAAGCTGCATGTTGGACTCTGCACTGTGTGTGGAGCCTGCTTAAGAGTCTCTCTTTCTCCCCCTCTGCCCCTCTCCCCAACTCATGCTATCTATAGAATAAAAAATTTAAAAAGAAGAAAAGATTTTAATATAAATTAAATTACAGAAAGAAACAGTAAGTGGTACAAAAAATAAAGTAGGATAAGGTGTTAGAAAATAACTGAGCCTCCTCTCTGGAGGAGAAACAGGAGATAAAACACGTCAAGAAGGTAGCCATGCAGATTTGGAGGAAGAGCACTACAAGCAGAAAGATGAACAAGTGCAAAGAGCCCTCAACCAAGTGTCCAGTGTACAGACTCAGTGTATCCAAAGAACAGAAAGGTCAGTAGGACTGAAGCACTGGAAACACAGCCAAGAGTAAAAAACAATAAAGCCGGAAGAGATAAACAAGGGTCAAAGTTGTGCCAGAAACCCACAGATTCTAAAACAAATATGCTTATTATGTATATACTTATCTGCTTCTCTAAGCTAATTTATACAATTAAAAATAATTTATACAACTAGAAATACAACATTTTATAAAAAGCACTTGATAAAAGTAACTCAAAATAGTTCTTCCATTTAGAAAAAGTTCAGGTCTGAGCTTCCTAGAAATCAAGGAATCTAGTTTAAAGGAAGTTACAAGGCTGGATTCTTTGGTTTTTTGTTTGTTTTTGGTCTCCATCCCTCTTCCCAGTAGAATCTCTGGAATATGAAATAATTTGCATAAAAGAAAATGATACTAAAGGCATGAGGGGAAAAAGTAGGGATTCTTGCATGTCGTAACAATGAGAACAGCAAGCAAACATAAGAGATTTCCCCGCGTTTGAATAAAGTTGTCTTACCTCCAACATGGCAACTAACTCTGATTTGGAAATGCCAATTCGGTCTCGGTCACAACTGTCCACTACATAAATGACTGCATCTGTGTTTGAATAATAACATCTCCAGTATGGCCTAAAGAAAATTCAGAAAGGGAGAATATATTATTATTTGAAAGAAAAAGAACCTGCTGTTAATTTATGTGCTAGAACTTGGCAATGATGGGGGGTGGGGGACTTACCTGCCACGTTAGAATCAATGCCATAATGATTCAGTTTCTGATGGATATGTACATATCCTTCAGATGGGATGGGGGTGGAATGATAAACATTAAATCACAGGATCAAGGAGTTTCAGAATTTAAGCTAAGAGAAGACATTTATAATCAATCTAAATCACTAAATGTACTAAGATAAAGTTATACACAGACCTTACTGATACATCTTATAAATTTTTAACTAGGAACTCCTTAAGGAATGGGTTCTTAAAAAAACTTTTAATATGATTTTATATAACAGACATTAAATTGATTACTAAAGACTTCATGAAGTAGAAATGGCTAAAATTAGAGAGGGACTCAAAAGTGGTTCAAAAACGGGTTGCCTGAGTGGCTCAGTTGGTTAGGTGTCTGACTTTGTCTCAGGTCATAATCCCGCAGTTTATGGGTTGGAGCCCAGCATTGGGCTCTGTGATGACAGTTCAGAGCCTGGAGTCTCTTTCAGATTCTGTGTCTCCCTCTCTCTGCCCCTCCCCTGCTCATGCTCGGTCTCTGTCTCAAAAATAAACATTGAAAAAACAATTTTAAGTGGTTCAAAAAATAAAACAAGTTAGGGCCGCCTGGGTAGCCCATTTGGTTGGGTGTCTGACTCTTGATTTTGGCTCAGATCATCATCTCACGGTTCCCAGGATTGAGCCCCGCATCAGGTTCTGCAATGACTGCACAGAGCCTGCTTGGGGTTTTCTCTCCCCCTCTCTCCTTGCCTCTCCCTCACTTGCACTCTCCCTCTCTCTCTAAATAAACTTTTAAAAAAATAAATAAATAAAATAAGTAAAAAGGCAGCAGGATATTTGGAGACTGTACTACTTGGGTTTTAAGATGCCAGGCACCACAGTGAGCAATCACTAACAGTCACCAAACATTCATAGTTGCCATGCCACGCACAGAATGCTAGGCAGGAGACCCGAGTTCCAGAAGGCATCTATGTTCACATTAACCCTAAATGGTGGGCTAAAAGGTATTTTTTATAAAATCCAAAACAGTGTGCCTTACTGACAAAGTGACTGACAAGAACTAAATGGAGGATTTTTATTTAAAAACTACCCAAGTAATTAGGTCTTGGGATTTCCCTGAAGATTTTTTTCATTTAGGTGGTATCTGGAAAATTGGCTTCCTTAAAGTTTAATTCAACTGAGAAAATAGGAAGTTCTTCCTCATCTTAAACTAGGTGGCTCTCATTTAAATTACAACAGAAGACATATTTGGGTTTACTGCTCTTCACCCTTAAAGGGCCAATAAATACTCAATACTACAAAGTAATCTGGTCTTTATACCATACCTGATACTTGTCTGTCCTCCCAAATCCCAGACTTGGAATTTAAGGTTTTTGTATGTTACTGTCTCAACATTAAATCCAATAGCTAGAAGAGAAAACAAAATCAGTAGTATATGTAGACTAATGCATTCTACCTTCAAAGTACCCAATCTAATTGCATCTTAGCAATTAACGAATTACCACTGACTCACACTATTGGTTGAAATATTATTCCAATATAAAAGACTTGTGCTACACAGACACACAGACGCACACACACACACACCAATTAGCAAGATCAGCACCACTTTCAGGTTATATAAGAATCCCCAGTTACCTCTGCAAATACAGAATTTTTAGCTCAGTGTGAATGCTACTATGTTAAACTCCCTATATAATACAATCCTGGCATACAAAAGTGTTGAGAAAGTTATGCTTAGAAAGGACAGATGTAGATGTATTACAAAAAAAATGGAATTTTGAAAGGTAGCAAATACACAGGGAATAAAAACAAGACAGCCAACATTTTAAACTTCAGTGGTTAAGGATTCAGCAAAAGCTGTATACCACTTTATAGAACCTGGGATCTCTAAGGGTGGCAATCTCACAGACTCTGCAGACTTTCTCAGGAGCTCATGTGTAATAAGGCCATGGCTGGATGCTCAGAGGGGAGGTGTCTCATCTCTTTTCCCTGCCATCCTTTTTAGGTGGAGGTGTGGAACCATATGGCTAAGACAGGATACTACTATTTTCATTGAAAGGACTCTAAGGGAAGGTGGAGAGGATGGTGAAAAACTTAAATTAATAAGATTTTATAAGCTTAAAACAAAGTAAAAAATGACTTATAGCTATGATTGGACAATTTTTGTTTTAAATTTAAGTCTATATTGGTGAATGATGCTAATCCCCATCACAACTAAAAAGTAACTATAATAAAGCTGAGTAGAAAATTAAAAAGCAAGCACATGATGTGTCCCTTATAATTAGGTAGGAGTGTAATCACCATCTTTACTTCAATTACAAACACATTTTATACGCAAAGTACAAGGGTGGGCTATAAAGTGTGGTCCCTCAAATGCAATCCACTGGGCTGTGTGCACTGCAGGGACCACCAAGACTTAATCACTGCAGAGATGGGCGATTTTGAGAAGCAAAAATTAAGGGAATTGAAATTTACTGGAAGTGGCAAAAAGAAATCAGATGCCACAGGGTTTAAAAGGCTCTTCTTTCATAAAAGCTAGACTATTTTCCCTTTTAATCTGGAAATTTAAATACTACTGAGTATAGAGATACTTTGCATGACAGTGATTTTAGAGGCATAATTTAAAATACTCTTGAGCAAACTGTACAAACTCTTAAACTTAGTTTAAATATATTAATCTTCTCTAAGTCAATTCAGGCCAACAAATAAAAAAAATATAACAGTTTTCTCATGTAGTCAAACAGGACTATTTGAGAATATTCCTCTAAGATATCAACAACTGATTTAACGTTGAGGTGTTTCTTCTCTTATTTTTAGGCACCAGATTAATTCAACAATCTCTTCAACTCAGATCTTTAAAAGCAATGAATTCCTTAAAAGAAACATATCTTAATTAAAATAGTAACAAATATTGGGGGGGAGGGAAGCACCTCAGATGCAACAGTATCACTTAACATCTATATAATTCTTTAAAAGAGGATTACAAAGTATTTTATATATTTCACTTATTCCCCCTTCAGAGTCAGTAGGTTTATTTATTATCTTCATTTTATCAATAAAGATACTCGCTCTCAATGAGATTAAGTGGCTTAACTCTATCCAACTTTAAAATTAGCTTTAAACAGAAAAACCCAGCCATGCACAGGGGTTTACAAATTGCCTCTAAATTTATGAAAAATGTTATTAATATTATTCTGACACTAGAAGTTTATAAAGCTTACTATATTAAAATTATCTTTTTGTATTAATTACTTATTCAGAAGTAAAGTTATGTTAGATGGAAAACAAAACCCCCTACAATTAGTATATCATACCAACACTTACTAGGAATCGTAGTAACGACTTCTCCAACCTGTAATCTGTACAAAATTGTAGTTTTTCCTGCTCCATCTAATCCCAAAATTAAAATCCTCATTTCCCGGGTTCCAAACAGACTAGAAAAAATACTTGAGAAAAAGCCACCTGAAAAAAATAATAAAAGAAAAAATGTATTCAATATCATTTTGTGAACTGGGTCCACAAAACATTTAATCTCAACCTTTTTAAGCTACACCAGAGGTGCCCGGATGGCTCAGTTGGTTAAGTGTCAGACTCTTGATTTCTGCTCAGGTCATGATCTCCGGTTCATCAGATCCACCTCCATGTGGTACTCCGCACTGGGCCTGGAGCCTCCTTAAGATTCTTTCCCTTTCCCACACCCCGTCCTCCACTTTCACAGGCTCTCCCTCAAGAAAAAATAATAATAAAGCTATACCAAATTAAGTAATACTGTAATATTTTCCTTGATTTATAAGTGCATAAGTTTGCTCCCAATGATATATATTATTCAGCATCAAACAAGTAATTACTGATTGTCACTATGTCCTAGATACTGTGTCAGGAAGGCACAGAAGATATATTCCAGAATAAGAGAAACAGGACTACCTTCCTCATGGAGCTCACTTTCTAATGATGAGAATATGGATACCTTAGCATGCTCTCCTCGCAACCCCTAAACACCAAAAGACAAATTAGAATGACAGTGGGACAATGAGATCCTCAAGTGGGAAAAGCAATTATTATCATTGTACAGTAGCACCATCATAACTACCTTCAATCACCGAGATTTCTCTGTAAGCAACAGAATTAGAAAAAGAAATTGAGACACAGAAGCCCAAAATAGCAAAACCTACTTTTGGCAGAAAACTCATTAAAAAAAATAATAAAGCTACATTCAATGATCTTGAAATATTTCCAGAAAGCTTCCTATACACGAGGTATTGTGTAAGATAAAAGTACTTGTGAACAGAGTAGAATGGTAGTTACCAGATGCTGGTGGAGTGGGGGAAATGGGAGAGATGTCGAGGGTACAAACTTTCCTTATAAGAGGAGTAATTTCTGGAGACCTAATGAACAGCATGGTAACTACAATTAACAATGTACTGTACACTTGAAATTTGCTAAGAGAGAAGATCTGGAAGTGTTCTCACCACACACAAAAAAGGTAACTATGTGGAGGTGATAGATGTATTAATTAGCTTGACTGTGGTAATCATTTCACAATGTGTACATTATATACATATGAAAACATCATACTGTGCCCCTTAAATATATGCAATTTTGTCATTCATACCTCAAGAAACCTGGAAAAAGTTAAAATTAAAAAAATTATCCTTTGTCTCAACAGGACCTGCTGGTAACAGATTAAGGTGTTGATTCATTTGGAATCATTAAATAAATGGTGATTTAGAGTATTCTTTTTACAACCAAATAAAGAAGCTTTTTTAAGATACATTTTTTTCAAGGTGCCTGGATGGCTCAGTCACTTAAGCTGCCAACCTCGGCTCAGGTCATGATCTCGCGGTTTGTGGGTTTGGGCCCTACATTGGGCTCTGTGCTGACAGCTCAGACCCTGGAGCCTGCTTCGGATTCTGTGTCTCCCTCTCTCTCGGACCCTCCCCTGCTCACGCTGTCTCTCTCTCTCTCTCTCCTAGAAATAAATAAATAATAAATAAATAAAATAAAATAAAATACCTTTTTTCTTTAATGATTACCAGAAAAAAGCACTTTGGCCCTTCTCTGCCAAAAGCCATTAGAGAAGATTAAAAGATACATTAACAATATAAAAAAAGGTGACAACGGAAGTGATGCCACACAATACACGGTTATTTGACAAAGAAATGGCACAATTAAGAGCTGCAAGTCTGTAAAAATAAAGACACCACAGGCACGAGAACCTTGCGAAAGTGTAAGAGAAGGGGTGTGACTTGACAAAATCCATACTACCTTTTACACCTAAAACAAAACAAAACAAAGCAAAACAAAACAAAACCAGAAAATTGGTGCCCCTGGCTGGCTCAGTTGGTACAGTAGGCGACTCAATCTTGGGTTTGTAAGTTCCAGCCCCATCTTGAGTGTAGAAAGTACTTAAAAATAAAATCCTTAAGGAAAAAAACTGAAGGGAGTTTTGGAGAAAAACAGGAAGGCGCTTGTGATATGCCAGGGCAGGAAGTAAATCCCCCAGAAAATCGCAGAGGAATTAAAGTAAGCCATGGAATGTGCATCCATCTGGAGAGATGTAAACCAGTTTAAAAATCTGCACCTTCATTTGGGCTCCAGCGGGGAGGGAGGCTGACAATACAGTTCTCTCAATTAGTACTCCAGATATCGAGATTAAAATTTCACTCACTGACCAGTTATGACCAGTACCCTCCCCATTTCCTTCTCCACATTACTCTATTATCTACATGAAAAGCTGTTACAGCAAGCAGGCAAATAAGAAGTGGGCTATAAAATATAAAACATTATGAGCAACAATTCCCTTTAGATTTTTTAAACTGACGCAGTCCCAGCGACCAGGAAGAGAATCAAGCTTCTACTGTGGGCTCCTATCTTTCACGCAAGAAACCTCAGCGCACCTGCGACTGACAAGTTGCTAAGCTTCCCAAGACCAACTCTGACCCCCGAATCGAGCTGGGTCTGAAGGGGCAGGGAAAAGTTCACGGTCAGGGGAACGATCTCAGGGCCGGGTTCCCGGGCCACGGCGCCGGGCGAACCTGCGCCGCCCCTGCTCCCTAACCTTTCTAGGATAAAGGGGACAAGAGCGAGGGCAGAGGCGAACGCTCGAGGCAGGGTCCACCCCCACAGGTGAACAGACAAAGTGAGTTAAGTCCTCAACGACCTGCCCCTAAAAAGCAGGCTACTCCTGGCTTCCCAGGCCGGCCCCTCTCCTCCAGACCCCGGCCCTCAGCCGAAGCCCCTCGAGCGCGCTCGGGCGACCTCCTCAGATCCCTCACCCATGATGAACCGCCTGTCTGCCCTTGTCGCTGGTTAAAGGCAGGCCCCAGCCTCGGCAGCGACTCCTATTCGAGCCTCGACGCCGCCACCTCTGCAAGCCTCGGCCTCTGGCTCCGGCTGCGGCTCCCAGGCGGTTCCCTTGGAAGTCCGGTCCGCCAGCAACTTCCACGTCGGACTCCCGGCGGGGGCGGGAGCGACGGGCCGCTGGGACTACGCGCCAGGAACGGCGACCTGAGCGTCCGCGTCGTCGCTTTCGACAAAAGTCACAGGCGCGCAAGGCGAAACCCAGAGGATAAAAAATATTCAAGGACCCCAAGTTTCTCCTGCTTCTATTTTCTTGTACTGAAAGGGCTTCCAAAAGGGAAATTCGAATTTTCCTTTTAAATTCTAACCCCCAAAAGTGGCGAATCTGCCGCCCAAAAATTCGAGTTGGGCCTCGATGCAGCAGCCAGTCGACTGGTCGCAGGCTTCGGGTGCAGCGTGGCAGAAGTTGCAGGTCTTGAAGCGTCCTGCGGGGGCGAAGCACCTTTCCCTGGGTGCTTTCTCCCACACGGAAATAGGACTACGTAATAATAATAGGAAGAGCCCTGCGCCGCCAATGCGAAGTAGCCTTACACATGAGGTCGCTAACGAGTATTTTGGTGTCGCAGTGGTGCGCAGGGTCAACGTTAGAGCCCTTCACTCCGTTCTTCCACCTAGTTCTGAGCACCTGACCACCTTTGTGGGATCAGCACTGTGGATGGGCTGCTTCAGATCACAAGGACTAATGACTTGTTCCCTCCAGGGGGCGGGCTGCTTCAGATCACAAGGACTAATGACTTGTTCCCTCCAGGGGGCGTCGGTTGACAGTAATGCTGTTCTTGACAGACCATTATATTGGGAGAAAGGAAGCAATAGTTGGACGATGGGAAGAAGGGATACTCATAGACTAATTTTTAAAAAAATTTTTTTAATGTTTTATTTATTTCTAGGAGAGAGAGAGAGACAGCGTGAGCAGGGGAGGGTCAGAGAGAGAGGGAGTCACAGACTGAAACAGGCTCCAGGCTCTGAGCTGGCAGTCAGCATAGAGCCCGACGCGGGGCTCGAACCCACGAACTGCGAGATCATGACCTAAGCGAAAGTCGGATGCTTAACTGACTAAGCCACCCAGGCGCCCCTAGACTAATTTTTTTTTTAAAGGTTGAGTGTGTGTGTCTTAATTCGTAAAGATACACAGAAAAGTAAACCCATCCGTCGCTCCAATCCCACAGTTCTTCCTAGAAGTCACCATTGTAAACTCTATCTTGGGTCTCCTTCCAAATATAGTTTTTGCATATTATGCTTTTATTTATAATAGAGATTTCCATTCATCCAACGTAAGTTTATGGACTGACTTTTGTTTTTGATTTCAATTTTCAGACCTCTCCTGCTGCCCAGGCGTTGAACTAGACTTGACTGTTGCTCTGGCCTCCCCTCCCCACTTCTAAATTATAAATTCACAGAAATTTTCCAAGGAAAATTTGGTTTTTATCTTTGTTTTGTTGTTTTGAGAAGGGGACAGTTGAGTGACTCTTTATCTGAACACCTGGACCTTTTTAAGGCTGTGTGTTGTAAGCATTAGAAAGTGCCAGCTGTTGGACTTCAGAGGGCTGGGATTCCACTGACATTTCTCTCTTGTTCTTCATCCTCTTCCCCTCCCTGTCTTTGACAAGATTAGCTCCTGCCACTTGGCAAGTCTTGACCGTCGCTACTTAAAATTTTGTCTATGTCAGATTTCCAGTATAATGCACATAGTTCTCTGAAAATACAAATTCCCTTTAAAGAAGAACTAAAAGGAAGGGCATTTGGGTGGCCCAGTTGGTTAAGCCTATGACTTTGAGCAGGTAATGATCTTTGAGTTCTTGAGTTCGAGCCTGGCATGGGGCTCTGTGCTGACAGCTCAGAGCCTGGAGCCTGCTTGGAATTCTGTGTCTCCCACTCTCTCTGCCCATTCCCAGTGTATGCGCTCTCTCTCCCCCCTCTTCTCAAAAATAAACGTTTAAAAAAGAGAAACTAAAAGGAAATCTATGCTATAAACTTTATATTTGCAGTGTATATTCTGAATCAAATAAACAAATGAGACCTATATGAAGACACTGTGTGAACTGAAGTGCTATCTACAAATTTAAAAGCATTGTTAATACTATTAGATGGCTTGTCAGCCTTTCATAATGTGTATTAAGCACCTAATTATAAATCATTATGGAAACAATAATAAGATAAAACCAAACAAAAGGGTAGTCTGGATGGCTCAGTCCATTAAGCATACCACTCTTGATTTTGGCTCAGGTCATGCTGCCAGGATGGTGAGATTGACCCTCAGGTGAGGCTCAGTGCTAATAATAGCAAGTAGCCTGCTTGGTATTCTCTCTCCCTCTTTCTCACTCTCTCTCTTTCTTTCTCTCTCTGTCTGCCCCTCCCTCTCACTCTCAAAATAAATAAATATACTTAAGACAAAAACCTCTGCAACTGGATTAAAAACTTTATTTTTTACATTTACCCATTTAACTCTTTGTTAAGATTTTATCTCATTTCCTGGCTGCATCAAAAACTCTTCTCCATTCTCAGCAACCTTTGACCTAAAGAAAAACCCCAAAATATTAAGATGCTTCCTTTAAATTTTTTCTAATGTAGATTTAGGACAAAGAAAATAACTTTTCTGACCACTTACTGTGTTCAAGGCCTTATGCTATGCCTGTGACATAGTATAAAACAGTACCTACTCTCAAGTTCTAACTTTTAGAGACACTCATTAACTCGAGAGTGGTTAAGTCCAAAAATTTAAATAATTTCACAAAGTGCCATTGCAAATTTATAAATAACAAAGCCATAAACAGCCTAGAGAAACTTAGCTAATATTTATTGGTGATATCCCACTTCTACCTTCTCCTCCCTTCTCTCAATTGTCAATTCCTAAGACTAGAGCAATTCCTACTTTATCATAGGAACACAATTTTCAATGCGTAAAGGTAAGGTGAAAAACAAGATAACAAAGCTACACTTTCTGTCTCTTTTCTGATACTAACTAAAGACACTCATAACATAGGAAAGATACTTATTTTTAGGGCAACATCATTTTTCTTTTTTCTTTTCTTTCTCTTTTTTTTCTTTTTTACAATGTTCTTTTTCAAAACGTAGTCATTCCTATTAATATTGGCCTGGTAGTACAGTTCCTGCTTCCTAAAAAGAAATACTTGAGGAAGCAGAATTATAGCAGCATGTTAGAATTAAAGCTAAATATTTAGTTGTAAGTCCATGGAATTTTATTCTTCAGATAAGCACATAGAATTGACCTCACCTTTCAAGTCTTTGTTCAAATGTCATCCTATTTAAAACTGCAACCTACCCAACATCCTCCTTATCCTAATTTTTTTAAAAAGAATTTGACACTAAACATAATTCACTTATCTATTACGCCTATTATATTTTGTCTACTTCCTCTCACTGGAATGTAACATCTATGAATGCCAATATTTTTGTTTAGTTTGTTCACTGCTTTGTTCTTATACTTGGGCGCTAAACATATTTGTTGAGAGAATTTGTTGAATTATAAAATAAGTTTCTAAGACCCATGCCATAAGCATTAGTTAAACATAAACATATACTGTGCAATATTATTAAAGTTGTTTCCTAAAATAGTCATATCTGAACCACCTGTCATAGTTTGATAGAGGCCAAACTATCATATTCAAATAAGAAGGTTGTTGGGGCACTTGGCCGGTTCAGTCAACAGATTATCCAACTCTTGATCTCAGAGCTGTGAGTTCAAGCCCCACATTGGGTGTGGAGCCTACTTAAACAAACAAAAAAAAGTTGTCATATTTGAAAAGAAGCCACCAGGTGGTGGTATTGCTTCATACTAATTCTCCATAGAATGAGATCAATTGGTCCAATATATTAAAAGCTGATTGGACAATTTAATCCTTTTCAAATCTTACGGTCCGATAATAATTAAGTAAATTTTAAAATGTGAACGTTTTAAGGCAGTCCAAGCAAGCCATACAAGTTCAAAACTCCTTTGACTATAAAATCACAATAAGAGCAAATACATTCAGAATTTTAAAGCTAAAAGGAACCTCAATTCGTCAAAACCACCTCAATTATACATGAAGAATTAGAAACAACCTAAGAAACAGTCAGGACAGCAACCCTCATCATTTGACTTCCAGGCCTGGAGTAACTAAATTATGATACTTTCTGTAATTGAGCCATGATCTAAACATTTGGTAAACTGATTTTCAAACACATGACCATGACTCAAGAATCTGTAGTTTCCAAAGTTGGAAACTAAACATTTCTGCATGTTCCATTACCTACTAGAGGTTACATTGTTTTGCTCAGATCTTATTCTATGAAGCAGAAACCTATGAAATATAATAAGTTTATAATAAATACAAGTTTCAGGAGGGCTTGTCATACTGTGTCTTTATTTATTTATTTATTTATGTGTGTATTTATAATTGTATTTAAACTAAGGAGCATTTTGGGGTGTCTGGGTGGCTCAGTTAGGCATCTGACTCTCGATCTCAGCTCAGGTCTTGATCTCAGGGTTGTGAGTTCAAGCCCCACATTGGGCTTCACGCTGGGCATGGAGACTACTTAAAAAATAAAGATAAAAATAAATTAAGGAGCATTTTGAAATCATATCTAGGTGTGTGATTTTCACAAAGCAAAATACAGACTATATTTCAAATATTTCCTTTCAATGACATGTACTTTGCCAACATTGAAGAGTTTCTCTTTAAAGGTTTTTTCTTATTGAGATGTAATTCACATAAAATAAAATTCACAATTTTTTAAATGTTTGTTTATTTCAAGAGAGAATGCACACAAGTGAGGGAGGGGCAGAGAGAGGGGAAGAGAGGGAATCCCAAGCCAGTTCCGCACTGTCTGTGCAGAGCCCAGACAAACTTTTCTGAAATTAAGAGTCAGTCACCTAACCGATAAAGGCACTCAGGCAACCCTACAATTCAGTTTTTTAAATATTGTAATGTTTATTTATATTTTAGAGAGAGGGAGAGAAAGAGAGAGCATGAGCAGGGGAAGGGCAGAGAGAGGGGGACAGAGAATCTGAAGTGAGCTCTATGATAACAGCATAGAACCAGCCAGATGTGGTGCTCAAACTCAGACTGTGAGATCATGACTTGAGCTGAAGTCTGATGCTCAACCGACTGAGCCACCCAAGCACCCTTAAAATTCACAATTTTTAAGTGTACATTAAGTGACTTTTAGTATATTCACAAGGTTTGCAATGATCACTTAAATTTCAGAACATTTTCATCACCCAAAAGAAAACCTCTGTAACCATTAAGCAATAATAACTCCCCAGCTCACCCCTCCCCTAGCTTCTTATAACCTGTGATCCATTTTCTGTAGCTATGAATTTGCCTATTCTAGATTTTTATAAGTGGGAACATACAACATTTGTCCAATATTTGTCTCATTTTACTTAGCATGTTTTCAGGGTTCTTTCATGTTATAGCATTTATCAAATACTTCATTCCTTTCTATAGGTGAATAATATTCTCTTGTATATACCATGTTTTCTGTATTCACCAATTGATGGACATTTGGGTTGTCTTCACTTTTGGGCTATTTGAATAGTGGTGCTATGAACATTGTGTACAAGTTTTTGTGGGAATACATGTTTTCAGTTTTGTGGGGTATAAACCTAGGAATGGAATTGCTGAATCATATGGTAACTCTTATGTTTTACTTTTTTTTTCTATGTTTAACTTTTTGAGGAACTACCAAACTGTTTTCCAGCTGCATTGTTTGCTAAAGCTGTTTTCCACCATTTTACATTTTCATCAACAATGTTTGAGAGTTCTTACTTTTCACATACTCACCTACACTTATTTTCCATTTTTTTAATTCTAGCCATCCTAGTAAACGCAAAGTGGTATCTCATTGGGGTTTGTTTGTTTCTAAGTAGGCTCCATGCCCAGCGGGGGGCCCAACTTGGGGCTTAAACTCAGAACCCTGAGATCAAGATCTGAGACTGAGTTGGACACTTAACCGACTGAGTCACCCAGGACTCCTCTCATTATGGTTTTGATTTTAACATTCCTGATGGCTGGAGCACCTGAGTGGCATCCGATTCGGCTCAGGTCATGATCTCACAGTTTATGAATTCAAGCCCTGCATTGGGCTCTGTGCTGACAGCTCGGAGTCTGGAGCCGGCTTCAAATTCTGTGTCTCCCTTGCTTTCTGTCCCTCCTCTGCTCATGCTCTGTCTCTCTTTTTCTCAAAAATAAGTAAACATTAATAATTTTTTAAAAATATTCCTGATGACTAGTGATGTTGATCACCTTTTCATGTGCTTATTGGCTATATTTTATTTAGAGAAATGTCTATTCAAATCCATTGCCTATTTTTTAATTGAGTTATTTGTCTTTTTATTGTTAAGGTGTAAAAGTGTTCTATATGTGTTCTGAATGTTAGAACTTTATCCAATGTATAATTACAAATACCTCTCCAATCCTGTGAGTTGTCTTTTCACTTTGTTGATTGTGTCCTTTGATGCACAGCTTTTAATTTTGATGAAGTCCATCTTACTTATTTTTCTTTTGTAGCTTATTTTTCTTTTCTTTACTTTGCATGTCAAATCTAAGAAATCTACTGCCTAATCCAAACTCAAGAAGATTTACACCTATATTTTCTTCTAAAAGAAAAGTAAAATAAACACCCCCAAATCTGGTTCAGTCTTCCAACTTCACTATTCCTTTGCTCAGTGATCCAAATTCTATCCTGCCTTATAACCTCTGGTTATTACAGACTTGCTCCTTTTTCTGGCCCTTCATTGACCTCACCGTTCCCATTCTTCCTTTACTTCCTGCTCTTAGACAGTAGCCACTTAACTGATTCATCTTTTTCTCCCCACTCTCAAATACCCCTGAACATCATCATTTTGCATCTAATTAAAGTCTAGCATGTACTAGGTACTCAATAAATGTTAACTGAATAAAACTCATGTAATTTCTCTATCATAAGCCTTTAAAACTCATTGCACAAAGATGTTTATAACTGTTGGTTACTTACTTTTACAGAAGACTGTGGGGCTCTTAAGGGCAAGGCCTTTCTTACTCTTCTATGTATCCCCAATGCTACCATGTTGGACATCAGTAAATGTTTGTTAAATTCATGAATGGATGAGGCCTGAGCTTCTTAACATGGTATTCAAAATTTTCCAGAGTTCCATCCAACTTACTGTCTCTCTTCAGTTTAGGCAAAAATTGTAAATTTAGATGGAGGGGAGGAGAGGACTCACTATTTCCAGGACCCTCTAGATTTTGGTTCTAAAGTGAAGTTTGCCGCTATTATCAGGGAAGCCACCTACTGCTCTGTGGTTCAGATTCCTCTGCAAAATGAAGGATTGGACTAGATTAGAGCTTCTCAGACTTTAACATATATACAAGGCACCAAAAGACCTTGAACATGCAGGATCAGATTCTGATTCTGTGTTTCACCAGCTCCAAGGGGATGTTAATGCTGATGCTCCACAGACCAACCACCCTTCAAGTAATTATAAAATGTTGTCCTCTACAACCTTTTAATATCTTCTAGACATACCTTCTCCATGACTAGCACTATATCATTTCGTATATTGCTTTTCCTCCCTGGGATGCTTTCTCCATTTATTTCCTCCTATATGACTCCAACCCCTATTTTCAGGATCTTACTCCAGGGCAAAGCTTTCTCTGACAGCTCTAGTGCCCCTACTTAATATTTTTCTTTTTACTCTATTAAAGTATCCAGGGCACCTGGGTGGTTCAGTTGGTTAAGCAACTCTTGATTTTGGCTAGGTCATGATTTCACCATTGGTGAGTTTGAGTCCCGCATTGTGCTGTCAGCATGGAGCCTGTTTGAGATTCTCTGTCTCCCTCTCTCTCTGTCCCTCTCCCACTCGTGTACATCTCTTTCTCCCTGTCCAAACAAATACACACTTAAAAATTATAAAATAAAAAAGAATCCATTATTGATGCTTGATGTTTGATCCATCATCTACAAATAATTATTGGTTAACATTGTGTGTATGCAAGTACCCAGTTATATCCTTCTTTTTCTTTCCTACGAGACTTAATGCAATGCCTCACATATAGGAAGTACTCAACAAATCATTGTTCAATGAATGAATGAATGAATGAATGACTCACCCTAGCATTACTACTCCAGAGAGAAATCAAATATTTTACCGTACTATACTGTTCTTTTCCAGAATATGGAGGAATGAGCCAATATGGAATTTCCCCAGTCAGCCTAAATGAGGCAGTTCAATCTAAACAACAATTTGATCTTTTTAAAAATAAATGATATTAAAATATCTAAAATGAGTTTATATTAAAATTCAAATTTCTCTCTTTAGTTTCTGAAACAATGAAATTTGCTGCCACAGTTTCTGTCCCAATTTCCAAAACTAAGTACACATAATATATTATATGAGAAATATAATGAGAACTTGACATTATATAGAATAAAAGATTGGTCCCATAGAATGTGAATTGATTTTTATCATGATTTCAATAGGCTGGTTAAACAACCTGCTTTACACCCAATACCATGTTGCATATCAAACAAAGTAAACTTTCTGGTGAAAAACAAAGAATCCCTATTATTGATATAGAGAAGTTGCTTTAAAGTTAAAATAAGGAAGTTCTTTGAATATTGCCTAACTCACTATTGTGGGAAAAAAAGCTAGAAGCATTTCAGAACACAATACCCTGTTTTGCATTTCTATTAAAGTTTTTTTCTTAACTTGCAAAATTGTTTCATAAAGTAAATTTAACTCAAATATCAATTTATCATTTTTGACAAGAGAAAAGAGCTATATTGTATATTATCAAGTTTTTGACAAGATAAATGTTTGAGTTTTAAGTTGTCAGACTGTAAAACTTCTTGATAGACTGTGAAGTGACAGCTCCACAAATGTAAAGCACTTTAATCATTGTTATGCATAAGGTATAACATTTCTGCAAAATGCTGGAAAACATGAGCTAAGTGAGTACAACTAGTAAAAGTGCTGTATCACTTGAATGGAGATATTAGTCACAATGAGTCTTATTTTTAGTAGGTTTTAGTAATCTCAATCAGTGTGTTTTATTTCAGTTCCAAAGGATTTCCATTCTTAATTTAGTTTACCCACCTCTGATGGCAACTTCCCTTTACAAAATAAATAATAAAGTGAAAAGTCTCAGGAAGCATATTTTAATACTGATTTTTAATTACCTTTATTTTATTTAGTTCTCTAGCTCTGATAAAATACTTATGAGAAGAAGTTATTTTTAGTTCAGGCTTTGCAAAGCTCTCTGTCACCTCCCAATCTGAGTTCATCAAAATGAAGCAACACAGGATATACAATTGATGGAGACCACAAGGGCTAAGCAACGTATTTTGTTATTAAAAATTGTCATCTCCATAGAATCTGGAAGAACACTGGAGATCATTGGGGCCAGTCTCCTCATTTTGCAAGTGGAGACACTGTAGCCTTGATGTCACCCAACTCATTGGTGAGAGTCAGGCTTGAACTCTACTCCTTCTCTTCAATCCATGGTCCTTTCTACCTTTTTAAGTGACACATGGTAAAACTATGAATGGTAAGAGCATCAAGAAACACAGAGGTACAGAGTATAAGCAGGGGAAGAGCAGAAGAATAGAGAGAATCTTAAGCAGGCTCCACATCCTGAGCTGAAATCAAGAGTGCCACCCTTAACTAACTGAGCCACCTAGGAACCCCACATGTGTCTAAACTTAAAGCAAAAGCTAAATATGATTAAGCTTAGTGAGAAAGGCATGTCAAAAGCCAAGATAGGCCAAAAGCAAGACCTCGTATCAAAAAGCTAGCGAAGTTAGGAATGCAACAGAAAAGTTCTTCAAGGAAATGAAAAGTGTTACTCCAGTGAACACACAAATGATAAGAAAATGAAACAGCTTTGGGGCTCCTGGGTGGCTCAGGTCATAATCTCGTGGTTTGTGAGTTCAAGCCCCATGTTAGGCTCTGTGCTGACAGCATGGACCCTGCTTTTGATTCTGTGTCTCCCTCTCTCTCTGCCCCTCCCACTTTCACACTGTCTCTGTCTCTGTCAAAAATAAATAAACATTGAAAAAATAAAGAAAGAAAAATGAAACAGTCTTATTGCTGATATGGAGAAAGTTTTAGTGGTCTGGGTAGGTCAAACCAGCCACAACATTCCCTTAAACTAAAGCCTAATCCAGAGCAAGGCCCTAACTCTCTCCAAATCTTTTTTTTTTTCTCTTTCTTTCTTTCTTTCTTTCTTTCTTTCAACTATTTCCAATTCTATGAAGGCTGAGAGAGGTGAGGAAACTGCAGAGGGAATTTCACGCTAGAAGAGATTAGTTCAGAGATGCCTGGGTGACTCAGCCAGTTACATGTCTGACTCAATTTCGGCTCAGGTCATGAACTCTTGGTCTGAGAGTTCAAGTGCCACATCGGGCTCTGTGCTGACATCTCAGAGCTTGTTTGGGATTCTCTCTCTCCCTCTCTTTATTCCCCTCCTCAACTCCCATGTGTGTGTGCTCTCCTTCTCTCTCTCTCAAAATAAATTTTAAAAAAGAAGAAGAAAAGTTTAATTCATGGGGTTTAAGGAAAGGAGCTGTCTCACTAACATAAAATTACGAGGTGGATAGCAATGCCAATATAGAAGCTGCAACAAGTTACCCAGATCTAGCTAAGATCATTAATGAAAGTGACTACACTAAACAACAGATTTTCAGTGTAGACAAAACAGTCTTCTATTGAAAAAAGATGCTATCTAGGACTTTCATAGCTAAAGAAGAGAAGTTAATTCCTGGCTTCAATGTTTCAAAGGACAAGCTGACTCTCTTGTTAGGTGCTAGTGCAGTTGGTGATTTAGAGTTGAAACCAATGCTCATTTACCATTCTGAAAATCCAAGGGCCCTTAAGAATTATACTAGATCCTCTCTGTCTGTGTTCTATCAAGATCCAGATGACAGAACATCTGTTTACAGCATGGTTTTCTGAATATTTTAAACCCACTCTTGAGGCCAACTGCTCAGAAAAAAAGATTCCTTTCAAAATATTACTGCTCATTGACAATGCTCCTGTTCAGCCAAGATCACTCATGGAAATGGACAATGAGATCAATATTGTTTTTATCCATGTTAACACAACATTTATTTTGTAGCCCATAAATCAAGTAATAATTTAGACTTTCAAGTCTTACTATTTAAGAAATATATTTTGCACATCTATAGCTGCCATAGATAGTGATTCCTCTGATGGATCTGGGCAAAGTAAATTTAAAACCTTCTGGAAAGAATTAACCATTCTTGATGCCATTAAGAGCATTTACAATTCATGAGAAGAGGCCAAAATATCATTAACAGGAGTTTGGAAAAAGTTGATTCCAACTCTGGTGGATTATTTTGAGGGACTTAGGACTTCAGAGGAGAAAGTAACTGCAGATGTGGTGGAAACAGCAAAAGAACTAGAATTACAAGTGGGGCCTGAAGATATGACTGAATTGCTGAAATCTCATGGTAAAACTTTAAAGAAAGAAGAGCTACTTCTTATGGATGAGCAAAGAAAATGATTTCTTAAAATACAATCTACTCCTGATGAAAATGCCATGAAGATTGTTGACATTACAACAAAGGATTTAGAATATTACGTAAATTTAGTTCATACAGCTATGGCAAGATTTGAGAGGATCAATTCCAATTTTGAAAGAAGTTCTACTATGCATAAAATGCTATCAAACAGCATCACATGCTGCAGAGAAATCATTTGTTAATGGAAGAGTCAATTGATGTGATAAACTTAATTGTTGTCTTATTTTAAGAAATTGCCACAGACACCCCAGCTTTCTACAATCACCAGCTTGATCAGTCAGCAGCCATCAATATTAAGGCAAGCAGCAGCAAAAAGATTACAACTCACTGAAAGCTCGGTGGATGGTTAGCATTTTTTAACAGTAAAATATTTATTGATTAAGGTATATACAGTTGACTCTTGAACAACATGGGTTTGAACTTCACGGGTCCATTTATATGTGGATTTTTAAAATAAATACAGTACAGTACAGTACTGTAACATATTTTCTCTTCCTTGTGATTTTCTTTTCTTTTTAGATACTGAATTTTTTTAAATTTAAGTGCTCTCTATGTCCAATGTGGGGTTCAAACTCACAACCCTGAGATCAAGAGTTGTATGTTCTGCTGGCTGAGCCACCCAGGTGCCCCTCTTTGTTGTTTTCTTAGTAACATTTTCTTTTTTCTAGGTTGCTTTATTGTAAGAATACGGTATATACTGTTTATAACATTCAAGACATACATTAATGGACTGTTGTCAGTAAGGCTTCTGGTCAGTGATAGACTATTAGAGAATTTTGGAGAAGTTAAACATGGATTTTGGACTGTATGGAGGGTGGTGCACCTAAACCCCACATTGTTTCTTTCAACTATACATTTTTATATACATAATGCTATTGCATGCTTAGTAGACTATAGTATAGTTAAACATAACTTGTATATGCACTGGGAAACCAAAACTTCATTTTACTTAGTTTGCTGTGATATTTGCTTTATTGTGGTGATCTGGAACTGAACGTGCAGTATCTATGAGGTGTGCCGGTATATGTATATTTCCTTAATATAGATGGTAGCATAATATTTACACTGTTCTGTATGTTTTTACACTTGATGTATCTTGACAAATATTCTATATCAATACATGTACATTTACCTTATTCTTTTTAAACAATGGTAAATTGTTCTATTGCAGAATAATAAACAGATGGAAATTCATTAACATCAATAAATAGTGTTTCTTGGGCCCTACCCTGTATGTGTGACTAGAAGATTTTCAGCCCCCACCCTGCAAATCTCACAGATCTATCCTTTCAGTCTCCAAGTGATGAAGAGAGATATAGGTGAGCCTTCCAGTGCCATCAACAGAGAAGTTCATACCATACTATTCTTCACAACACAAGACAGAATGACATTTCTTCCCCTACCAAGTTCCACTAAAACTTTTGCATCAAAGCAACTTGTCCAGTTCTTGGCTTTGACATCATGCACAAGCCCTTCAAATCTGAGTGATAAACAATATGCAACACTCAAGAATGGCTTTCTTCTCCAGTAATTCCCTTGGAATAAGTACTCCTATAAAGTTCTTGGGTCTTTCATGCAAACAGATCTCCAGTAGACCCTCTTCAGCTAAAGTCCAAATATTTCCAGTTGAGTTCATTTAATGAAACTATATTCATTGGCTCAAGATGAGTCACACACGCCATCCCATCTCCACTGCTGAACACACACAATTAAGCACTCCTATAGATTCCTCTTGCTTCACATGAGCCTTATTGGCATGCATGGTGAAAACGGACTTTTATAAATGGACATTAATTTTGACTTTTATTAATAGACTTCAAAACTGATGTTATTGTTGCCATTTACAACTGAGAAAGGCGAGAATAAGTATAACAGGTGGAAAAAAGTGAGTCTGGTGTTCAAGTGAGCAGATATTAACTGATTTTAAAGTCTTCTATTTCTCCAGATTGCCTTCCCAGGGTTGGGGAACCTTTTCATCCACAGCCATTTCAAGCACAACCTGAAATTAAACTTCTTTTAAATTATTTTTTTAAGTAATCTATATATCCAACATGGGGCTCAAATTCACAACCCCAAAATCAAGAGTCACTACCAACTGAGTCAGCCGGGTACCCCTTCTTCTTAAATTCTAAGTTCAATATGCGCAGCTGTGTGCTTTTGTTTACTATACATGTTTCATTACTTACTCATCCATTTACTGAACAAATATCATTAAGTCCTGGTGAAAGGCCAGCCATTGTGCCTCATCCTGGGGACTTACCTGCAAAGGAGAAGTACATGTCACTTTCAACACATAAACAAATAAAAAAGGTATCTATAGATTGCAATAAATGCTATGGAGGAAATGAGTAAGATAATGTGACCAAATGTAACTAACTGGAAAGAAGCTATTTTAGATAGAAGGGTCAGAGAAGGTCTTAAAGAAGGTGACATTTCTGCTGAATCCTGAAGGGTGAAAGATGAGAAGGAAACAGTCATGCAAGGACTGGGGAACAAGTGTCTGGGCAAAGCGGACGGCAGCTACTTGATCTTTCCAGTTCACTTCAGCACGGCACACAGTTGAACTCAAAAATATACTTCTCAAATGAAAATGAATTCACATTGTTTTTTCAAGTGCTAAAACATATTTGAAGGCCAACTATTACCTGACCAATTGCTATTAAAAATAATATACTAAGTAATAGTTTCTATTATTAAATTATTTATTTATCTTTATAAATTTTCTAATGTCTGCTTTAAGGGATAACCTCAATTTGATATTGACTGAGGCAGTATGATATATTCCTTCAACAAATATATATCAAGGTCCTACTGTATGCTAGATCTTCTGCTGGCCTCTGGTGATGAAGTAGTGAAGCAAAGAAAGCTTATGTAAAATAAGTACTGGACTGACATTGGGTTGGGGTCCTTAGTCCCCTCTCCCACCAGGGCAGTCTTCATGTGCTTTATACGTTGACCTTCCATATGAGAGTTTATTGTAGAAATGAATTCCACTGATAAAAAAAAAAGATAGAAAAGATCAGAAAATCAGTGACTTCCCAAAGTCCTTTCTGTAAAACTAGATATACATATTATTGTGGGGACATTTTTATTTTCCTTAAATTCCTTACAAGCTACATGTGGACATTATGTTTGAGGCAACTCAAGGATCGTATGAAATAAAGTGAATTACTCTGCTTGAATAATTGAAAAAATCATATTTACTTTTAATACAAATATAACATTTTCCTCTATGGACATAGAACACTAACCAAAGTTCCTTGCCCTCTTAAAACAAAACAAAACAAAACAAAAAAACCACTCTTATATTTGTTCCTGATTTTTAAAATTCTCCTTGTTCTATCAGAATTCTTAAAGAACGGTCTGCATACATTTTAATTGAATTCTTTTCTCCTTTCAAAATCTGACAGTCTTTTAAGCAATAAGGAAGGAAATACCAAACTGGCAAAATGTGGGATGTGAAAATGGTACTATGGGCATGAGAAAACTGCTCCTATTATGTTAGCAAGTTTCAAGTCCTTTACAAAAAGAAGAACTGGCTTATTAATACCAGTTTTGCTTAGTCATGTATTTTTTTTAAAGTTATTTTGCAGTTATGTATTGGCTTTTTCGCTGGCATCAACGTGGGAAACAAAGTCACATGAATTGAAGTTAGTGTTCATTTTTTTTTTTCTGTCCTTTTCCACTTTGACACCTATCTAGGGTATACAGATGTTACGAAATTCATAACAAGGATCTCCAGTCATTTTGGGGAGAAAAATCACACTCCTTTCTTCTCTTGCTTAAAGCACTTAGTTTATACTTCTTTCCTTAGACTATGCAAGACTACTATTTGATGTTATTATGGTGCTTGGTATTAAGTAGTTAATTTATTTGGTAATGAACATGCCAGGTATTAATTGTTGGCCTGTGGCAGCATTGCCAATTAAAGTTATTGTTCTTTGGTCCTTCATTTGGGTGGGCTCTTCTGCCTTCCAGCAAAGGCCCTCCCAGAGCATACTTATCCTCTGCACTCAGACCCATCTCTGCATTCTCTGGCCCAGTCTCTCGAGTTCTAGATCTTTTTGAGCTCTTTCTTTCGTTTATCCCTTACTGACTTCCAGCTACTACAAGACATTCACATCCAGTATTAGGAAAAAAATTGTTAGAAAGTGTTCTCCCGGTAAATACTTTCATTGTCATTCAAACATTTTCTAAAGTCATGAATAATATGGGGTTTCAGGTAGCGAAAGGAGATATTTTCCCCACTCACAGCTTTCTGTAGGTACTTTTCAAATTCTACCCCAGAGAGGGTCATCTTTGCTAAATGGATATAAACCTCTTGCCTTTCTTACTCAATGAAACTTGCTTACTCATAGCTCACCAAGTTCCCCTGAAGATGATTAGTAAGCATTATTCCAAAGTTTCAGCAAAAACATTGAGGGAGGCTGCCTAACAGGATTAGATTTAAATTAGTGGTTTGAAAAAAAGTTACATTGCCTTATCTGCCAGCCAGTGTTTCTGCTAAATTAGTTTTTTTCCTCACTAACAAGTGCTCATATACATAAGGAAAAAATAAGAATTCACAAAGAAGTATAAGATATTAGAGCCAAAAGGGACCTTTAGGGTAAACAAGGCCAATGTACTCATTTTACAGACAGAACTGAGGCCACCAAGCCAAGTCACCCAGGCTCACCCCACTAGTGATAGACCTCATTCTCAGTTACAGTCTGTCACAGCAGCATGGTCCTTTCCCTTCTTCCAAGCAGAACATTTTGCAACTACTTATGTCACTATTTGATTAACGCCTTTCTCCCCCACTGAACTATTCCCTTCATGATTACAGGAACGGTAGTTACACTTACCCCTTACCAGAACAATCGGGCTTATAGTCAGTGCTCAATAAATATTTGTTGAATATCTCTAAACATAGAGCTAACTATCAGAAAAGATAGAATGGAAAGTATATTTAGCTTTTGAATAATTGTCAAGTCATTGTTCACATATTATGTAGACATGTCAGTTAAATTAATCAAGGTAATGTTAGATTCTACTATAGTAAAATATAAACTGTAAAATCTCAGTGGCATAAGACAAAAAGGTTTACTTCATATTCATTGAAATTCTATATGTGATAGGTGTCCTATCTCTACCTTAGAGCTACTCCACCTGGAACTTGCAGCCTCTGAGGTCATGCTGGAAGGGGGAGAGAGCCAGACGGAGGCAGCACACTGGCTCAGAAGAGCCTTAGTCCGGAAGTGGCACACGGCACATCCACTGATATTCCTGTGGCTAGAATTGATCATATGGCCCCACCCCCATGGCAAAAGAGGTTGACAATGTTTTAGGGAGAACTAGGTGTCTCTGTTTGCCATTGTATGGGTTATTATAATAACAACATTCATTATTCTTTAATGTTTATTTATCTACTTTTAAGAAAAAAAGAGCACAAGTGGGGGAGCGGGGAGAGAGAGGTAGAAAGAATCCCAAGAGGCTCCACACTCATCGCAGAGCCCAACGAGGGGCTCAATCTCACAAACCATGAGCTCATGACCCTGAGCTAAAATCAAGAGTCAGACATTTAACTGACAACTTAGCCACCCAGGCACTCCAACATGCACTAATTTTTATTGAGAACCTACTTTGTGCTAGGTCAAATTAATAAGTGTGTTATTACATCCGCTGCTTCGTTTAATTCTTAGTACAGGGAAATGAACTGCAGACACTCTCATTATGATCAGTTTCCAAATAAAGAAACTAAGGGATAAGTTAATTTGTTGATGATCACAATTGCTAAGTGGGATCAGGGATCTATATTAATATTTCAGGTGCTAAAACCTATGCTCATAGCCACTCTGAGTTAATTTCACCTATGTGAGTCATCAGAGTAAGGCTTTGAAGAACAACAGATTGGTTTTAATAGTACAAGTAGAGGATAAAAACTTTTAAATTCATTTGTGTGATGATAAATAAGCTTAATTCAGCTGTACAGTTGAAGAAATGTCTATTATTAATGTCATCAGTAGTGGAGAAAACTGAGATCATGTGCATCCTGATGAGACACACTGATAACACAATACACAGCATTTCTGCCCAAAGTTCGTTATCTGAATCTGAGAGAAAACCCAAATTGAAGGACAGTGCACAAAACAACTGGCCTGAATTCTTCAAAAATGTCAGTGCTTTGACAGACAAAGACTGAGAAACTCCTCCAGATGTAAGAGGATAAAGAGAACCACAAAATCAATGTATGATCTTGAATTGGATCCTAGAAGAGGAGCTCAAAAAGGCTATGAAAGATATTTTGAGGGTTATGAAATTGAAATATGAACAATATATTAGATGAGTATTATAATAATAATACATTTCCAAATTTGAAAATTATACTGTGGTTCCCGAAAAGGGAGAACTTCAAGGGGCACCTGGGTGGCTCAGTCAGTTAAGCATCTGACTTTGGCTCAGGTCATGATCTCACGGTTCTTGAGCTGGAGTTCCACATCCGGTGAGCTCAAGTCCTGCTTCTGGTAAAACAGGAGCCCCGCTTCAGATGAGCCCTGCTTCTCTCTCTCTTTCTCTTTCCCTCTCTCTCTCTCCGCCCCCTCACTCGCTTGTGCCCCCTCCTGTCTCTCAAAGAGAAAAGAAAAGAAAAAAGAAAAGTAAAGAAAAGAAAAGGGAAAACCTCAGTTTTCCACCAGTGTGTTTCTTCCCTGTGAATCTCCTTTACAGCTCACAGAAAACACTTCTGGTCACCAAGTGTGTAGAGATTTTTCTCCACACCAAGTAATTCTTTGTGACACTAACCAAGTGTCCTGATTTAACTCAATTCTGACACTATTTATCCAGAGATAGTGTCAGATCCCAAATGTAAGGGTTTAGTCCCATGCATTATCCCCTCAACATACCCAGTTCAGATGCCAGTCACAAGTCCAGGTTGTCACCTGTGTTTCTGACCAACCAGCTCTACTTTGGAGATTCTTGCTTTCAAACGATTCATACATAATTATAAATAATTCATAATTATAAATAAAAAGAGATAAGCAAAAATAACAAGTCATTAACAATTACTGAATCTGTACTATTCTTAAAATTCTTTAAATTTTCACTTCTTCCAGGGCACCTGAGTGGCTCAGTCGGTTAAGCGTCTGACTACGGCTCAGGTCACGATCTCACGGTTTGCGGGTTTGAGCCCCGTGAAGGGCTCTGTGCTGATAGCTCAGAGCCTGGAGCCTGCTTCAGATTCTGTGTCTCCCTCTCTCTCTCTGCCTCTCCCCTGCTCATGCTCTGTCTCAAAAAGAAATAAACACTAAAAATAAATAAAAAACTAAATTTTCACTTCTTTCAAAATTAAAAAAGAAAAAGAAGTGTTTATTCATGGCCTGGTTGGCATTAGGCACTGCTTCCAGCCATAGAAAAGAAAGTTTTGGGCAAGGGCATGTAGAGAATGCTATGCATATAATTCATTGTAAGTAAGACTGGTAGAACCCAAGTTGTGATTACTTTTTTTTTTTTTATCATGAGGCTTTTGATTCATTAGGCTTGGTTTCCAAGAGAAGGTTATGGTTTCTCTCTCCTTGGATGTTTTGAAGAAGAAAAGGAAGGAAGTCTCAGTGAGGTGTCAAAAGGGGCCATGAATTTTTGTAACCATTAGTTCCATGGTAATATAAAAACTGAAGAGAAATGGAAATCCCCTTTGAAAGCAAAGGTATTCTCAGTCAACAGAAATCCAGGGGTCTGGTGGAATGATTGAGAATTAGAAAAAGCTCTCCTATTCAAATTCACTCTTGCTCAAAGCATTAATGCACTAAGTAGATCGCTCAACAAAAACCACAGACACTGACGGCTTCCCATCCTTCCCTAAGGCATGGGAGCATATATACTACCAGAGAAAAATAAGCAAATAAGGACAACGTTTCCAAATCTTCTTTCCACCAAGGTCAGAAGAGTTTCTGAATTGCCAAGAATAGTTTCATGGAGGACCTTAAACTGGGCAAGTAAAATTGTGTTCAAAAGGGATACGAATAGGTTGTAAATTAGTATATTGTAAAAACAGAGATCAGTTGTGAGAAAACAAATCACTTATATACAAGAGAAATACTTATTGAAGCATAAATACATTTTTTTCATTTCTCACAGATTTGTTTTATGTAACCAGCCATCATCATCATTTTTTAAAGAGTATAAAAAGCTTTTGAATTTCTCTTCTGCATACATGCTTCTGATTAATACAAGAAGTGCCGGATGGGAGCACCTGGATGGCTCAGTTAAACTTTGGCTCAGGTTATGATATCACAGTTCATGGATTCAAGCCCCATGTCAGGCTCTGTGCTGACAGCTCAGAGTTCGGAGCCTGCTTTGGATTCTGTGTCTCCTCTCTCTGTGTGTCTCTGTCTGCTGGTACTCTCTCTCTGTCTCTCTCTGTCTCTCTCTCTCTAAAAACAAAGAAAGAAATACTGGATAAATAATTTAACATAGGCAATGTGGTCAGAACAATGCCATGCACATACTACAATCTCAATAACTTATATTTTAAAAACAGATAAAAACTATTAGCTGAACAAAGTTAAGATTGACTCCCACTTAAATTGTAGTTATATGGGAATAAATCAGAGTCCACTGCCATGTCCAAGGAACCTAGAACTTCATCTGAAGACAATTCTGAATACCATGTTTTAAAGTGCATTTCTGGGTGGATCAGTTGGTTGAGTGTCTGATTTTGGCTCAGGTCACAATCTCACAGTTTGTGAGTTTGAGCCCTGTGTCAGGCTCTTGTGCTTATCGCTTGGAGCATGGAGCCTGCCTCAGACTTTGTGTCTCCTTCTCTCTCTGACCCTCCCCCACACCTGCTCTTTCTCAAAAATACATAAACAGTAAAAATATATATATTAAAGTGCCTTTCCAAGGTCTCTTCTCCCTGTGACTTTTCCTAATTCATTCAGACCTTCACCTCATATCCATGCTGAACTAAGTTGCCAACATTCTTTTCCCATGTCTATTTTTTTTACACAACTAGTCTGGCTGTTTCCTCATACAACACCATAAAGACTTTCAGAGCCCAGGGGACAGAAGTCTTGTCCTCTTTTTGCACAGGCTCAATCAATGGGTTGAAATGAATTTTGCTTTCCATGTTTTAAATGGGAAGGTCAGGATTAATTTGCCTTTGCAAAGTATCTCCATAAAGATGAGGCTTTTTCTCAGGCAGATAGTGCTATGTGACCTTGGGCAAGTTATTGAATCCCTTTGTGCTATATCATAAATAATGTCAGTGACATCATTGTTACTTTTGTTAATATTAGGCATAGGAAAAATTGAATTTGAAAATGGCAGTACTATGGTTCCAACCCAAGGAGTCTGTCTCCAACCTTAAGAGTCTGAGCTCTTATCCATTTTTCTTGATTTCTTAAATTGAGAAAAAGACCCTAGATAGCCATTGATCTGATCTCTGATTCTGTAGTTGTGCTTGTTCTAGAATTTCATATAATTTGAATCTTACGGTATGTAGTCTTTTGTGTCTGAATTCTTTTACTTAGCAAAATGCTTTTGAAATTCATCCACATTGAATGAGTGTGTAAAATAGTTTGTTCTTTTTTCTCTTGAGTAAAATTCCACTGTATGGTTATGCCACAATTTTTTTATTCATTCGAGAGTTGATGGAAATTTGGATTCTTTCCAGTTTGGTCATATGATGAATAAAGTTGCTATGATCTTTTTCATATAAGTCTTTGTGTGGACATGTTTTCATTCCTCTTGGGCAAATACCTAGGAGTGGAAAGCGAGGTCATACAGTAGGTGCATGTGTGACTTTGTAAGAAACTAACAAGCTATTTCCTAAATTATATTCCTACCAGCAATGTACGAGAGGCCCACTTGCTTCATATCCTTGCTAACATTTAGTAACTATCAATCTTTTTAATTATACTCTTTATAGTATGTGTGTAGATATAACTCATTGTGGTTTTTATTTGAATTTCCCCAATAATGAATGAAGCAAAGTATCTTTTCATGTGTTTATTATTCACATATTTTCTTTAGTGAAGTGTCTGTTCAAATATTTTGTCTCCTTTTTAAACTTGAGTATTAGTCTAACTATTGAGTTCTAAAGCTTTTTTATTTTTTTATGTTTTAAATACAAGCCCTTTATTAAAAATAAGTTTTGCAGATATATTCTACCAGTTAGTGCCTTGGCTTTTAATTATCTTCTCAGGATCATTTGAAGAGCCAAGGTGCAAATTGATATGAAGTTCAACTTATCAATTTTTACTGTTTTAGGTTCTGTGTATTTTGTGCCCTATTTTAGAAATCTTTGTGAAACATAAGGGCATAAAATTTTCTTCATATGTTTTTATATTGAAGTTTTAGAGTTTTATCTCTTTAAATCTTTGAGTCATTTTGAGTTAATTATTTTATATGTTATGAGGTAAAAGTCAGGGTTTATTTTTTTTTTCCAACTGTACATCAAAATTTTCCAGATTCATTTTAAAAATTCAATCAGTCATACATGTGTAAGTCTATTTCTGGACTCTATTTTGTTTCACTGACCTACAAGACTATCCTTATGCCAATATCACACTATGATATTGATTGCTGTAGCTTTATGATAAGTCTCTAACATTGTTCTTTTTTTTGTAAAATTGTTTGGCTATTTTACATTCTTTTAACTTCTATATAAATTTTATAATCAGCGAGTCAATTTCTGCAAGTCATATGATGCATTTTGATTGGTGTCATCCAGAATCTACAATGAAATTTGTAAGGATTTGACATCTTAACAATAATGAGTTTTCTGATTCATGAACATTGTATAACTCTTCACTTATTCAGTTCTTCTTTAATATCTCTCAACAATGTTTTCAGTGTTCAGGTCTTATATGTATTTATCCTTAAGTATTTTGTATTTTTAAAATGTTATTATAAATGATACTGTTTTCAAATTTCAAAGTCCAATTATTTGTTGCCAGTATATCGAAACAAAATTGATTTTTTTATATTAACTTATATTCTTCAACCTTGCTACATTCATTTATTAGTGGTGACAGCTGTTTTGTGGATTCCTTAGTATTGTATATACAGCTAATCATATCACATTTATTTGTTTACTTATTTAACCATATCATCTTTAAATGAAGACAATTTAACAGCTTCATTTCCAGACTGTATGCTTTTTATTCCTTTTTCTTGCTTTACCACACTGGTCAGGACCTTCAGTACAATATTAGATAGAGCTACACACTTGAAGTGGGTACATTTTATTGAATGTAAATCTTATCTGTTAAAGTAGTTAAACAAAGAGACTATTAGACTGAGGTGACTCTCTTTTGCCTTGATAGCCTACATAAGCAAACCAAAACCTAGGACATAGTCAATTGTAAATGCATTTATATACAAGAGAATGACATTTAAGAACAACCAATCACAAACAGCCAGCTAGGCTTTCCCAAATAAAACAACTGCTTAGGGGCACCTGGGTGGCTCAGTCAGTTAAGCATCTGACTTTGGCTCAGGTCGTGATCTCACTGGCCAGAGTTCAAGCTCCAGTTGGGCTCTGTACTGACAGCTCAGAGGCTGGAGCCTGCTTCAGATTCTGTGTCTCCCTCTCACTCTCTGCCTCTACTCATGCTCTGTCTCTCTCTCAAAAATAATAAACATCAAAAAAAATTTTTTTAATGACTGCTTAAGTTGTAGCCTATCAAATAATTTCCTTGTTTTGTTTCTATGTCTGCTATTAATAGGAGCTTACTAGCCTTTCCCCTAGCTTCTGGAAGGGGAGGGTTCCTAATCACTTTTGGTTTGGTGCTGCCCAGTTCAAATCAATATTTACTCATGTAAACTCTTGTAAAGTTTAATGTGCATCAGTTTATTTTTTAATGAATCTCAATGACACTGATTTTTTTTAAGTAGTCTCTGTGCTCAATGTAGGGCTTAAATGCACAAGCCCTAAATCAAGAGTCACATGCTCTACCAACTGAGCAAGCCAGACACCCCAACACTGATTTTTTTAAATTGAGCTGAATATATCACAAAAGTGAAAAGTTAAAGAGGTTTTTATTGTTGATGGACATTGAATCACAGATCCAAAAGAGTTGAAAATTACAATTCCTGATCTTGATCTGCAAAAATAATAAAAGGAAAACAATGATGGCTAAAATTAAGAAAGAAATTATTGGGACAATTGACTTAGAAACTTTTTCTTACTATGTTAAGTTTGAAAATGATTGAAAATAATGAAGGAAAAAATATTGAAGGTTTTCAAAGTATTCAAAGTATTTCAAAGTATTTCAAAGTATATGGTGGTACAGGAAGCATAATATAAAGATTTGAGGTAATTTAGCTTCTGATAAACTTAAGAGAATATTTGACCAAGCTGTCTGTAATGGGGACAGAGCAATAAATAAAGGGAGATTATTGACAATGACAAACACACACACACACACACACACACACACACACACAAAACAAAACAAAACCCCTACTCTTTATCAATATAGGTGCACTGTTAGCTTTTTGAAATGTTGTTAATTTCTTGGTTTTTTAAAACATATTGTTTCTACAATTTAATCTCTGAAGGTATACTTCCATAGTATTTAGCTTAAATATATAGATTAAATTCTGACTTTTGATATCTAAACTGCACCGGCACATGATTTTTTTTTTGTTAATATATTGTTAGTCTACAGCATGTAAAAGCAAAAGTAAACAAAGTTGGCTTCCTTGAACTCTGAACTAAGAACAACAGCAATCCCAGTTGCTGTGAAAGAAGTCGCAACTTTTAAACACTTAGAATACTTCTTCCTTTTTTAGGTTTAATAAACTGGGTCTTGCTGTAAAAAGATTGAAATAAAATAGCAAATAAGCCTCTTTTTTTTATTTTATTATGTTTCCTTCTTACAACACCTGACAATCATTTCCATTTAATCAGGTATTAAGTTCTTTTTAAAAAAAAATTTTTTAATGTTTTTTAAAAATTTATTTCTGAGAGAGAGAGAGACAATGTGAGCAGGGGAGGGCCAGAGAGAGAGGGAGACACAGAATCCAAACCAGACTCCAGGCCCTGAGCTAGCTGTCAGCACAGAGCCCTAAGCGGGGCTTGAATCCACGAGCCATGAGATCACGATCTGAGTCGAAGTCGGACCCTTAACCAATTGAGCCACACAGGCACCCCAAGTATCCAGTTCTTTCAAGCATAAAATAAAATTACTTTGCAAGTGTATTATTTTCTCATTTTCTTCTAATTATACATATAAAATATAAAGCAGCATTTCTATCACCGTATTTCCTTCTATGTGGCATTCTACCAAGAGAAGAAGGAGAAAAGCAGCATGTGTTCAACGCTCTGTGGGATGTGTGTTCTCAGCTGAGCCCTAACAGCCAAAGACACAGTTTACCCACTCAACAGTTGAAAAAATGAACCAGAGGGTAAACATACCCACATTCTGATCAGAGATTTGCAAAGTTTTTGCTCTTGCTTTGCAGGCTACTTCTCTCATGATGCTTTTAAAGTTTAACTTTTGGNAAGCTTTTTTTTTTTTTTGCTAAATTTTAATTTTGTCAACTTAACTCTCCTTTTCAAAAGAACCATACTTTTCTAGAATATAAACAATAAACTTGGGGCAAGAAGAAATTCTGTGAAAAATGTAACTTTTAAAGGCCACACCCAGCAAGCAGACCGAAGGTTTTTGGTTTTTTTTGTTCTGTCAGCATCTAAGAGTGTTTCTTCATTCTATTGATATTATGTGTTAATGGAGTATTCTTACCTATTTTCACTGTACTTAAAAAATATACAGCATTATTAACATACAATGTTATATTAGTTTCAGGTGTACAATACAGTGATTCAAAGATTTTTTTTTCTTTTTTTAAGTTTGTTTATTTTCAGAGAAACAGAGTGTAAGCAGGGTGTAGACAGAGAAAAAGGACAGAAAGAGAGAGGAAAGAGAGAATCCCAAGCAGGCTCTGCACTGTCAACACAGAGCCCAAGGTGGGACTCTAATTCACAGAGTGTGAGGTCATGACCTGAGTAAAAATCAAAAGTCTAATGTTTAACCAACTGAGTACCCAGGTGCCTATACAGCGATTCAATAATTCTATCCATCACTCAGTTCTCTTCACAGTAAGTGCATTCTTAATCCCCGTCACCTATTTCGCTCATCTCCCTTCTTTTATTCCTTTTTTTCTTTTTAAAGTTTTAATGTTTATTTTTCAGAGGGAGGGGGAGTGGCAGAGAGAGAGGGAGACACAGAATTGGAAGCAGACTCCAGGCTCTGAGCTGTCAGCACAGAGCCCTTCGTGGGGCTTGAACCCACGAACCCCGAGATCACAACCTGAGCAGAAGTCAGACACTTAACCGACTGAGCCACCCAGGCGCCCCCTTCTTTTATTCCTAATTGTGAAATATTTCTTCTGGACAAAGGAAGAAAGTATATATTAAGTGTATGTTATAGAATAAAATGCCAGCCTTTCATTTTTAAAAAGGTTTTATATTTTTTAACTAGGTAATACATATGATAAAAAAGAAATTCAAAGAGTATCAAAAACTATATGGTGAAAAGTAAGTCTCCCATCTCTGGTACACAATCCCTAGTGTTCCCCAAGACACCCATTTTTTTAAAAAGTAATTTCTTATGTCTCCTTCCCGGCCATTCTATGTGTATGTAACCACATATAATATTTAATACAGTCTTTTAAATATAATCGAGTTCTATACACACTGGCTTCATGCATTTTTTAATTTTTTAATATATCTCAGAATTCCACATTGATATATAAAAAAACTACCTCATTTTAACGGCTATGTAACATTACATTGAGCAATATGCAACAGAAACCATGTATAGTTCACACAGCCTAAAATACTTACTACTTGATTCTTTACAGAAAAAGTTTGCTGGCTTCTGTTTTTGCTATTAAATTTTCTTAATAGTGAGTAATTAGAGAACATGGTCTAATCACTCATTATTGAGTTAGAATTTAGTAACAAAGAAGTTTATACTAAAAGCTGTTGAGGGACGCCTGGGTGGCTTAGTCAGTTAGGCATCTGACTTCAGCTCAGGTCATGATCTCAAGGTTTGTGAGTTTGAGCACCTCGTCAGGCTTTGTGCTGACAGCTCAGAGCCTGGAGCCCCTTTCAGATTCTGTGTCTCCCTCTCTCTCTCTCCCTCCCATGCTCATGCTTTCTCTCTCTCTCTCTCTCAAGAAAAAATAAACATTAAAAAAATAAATAACAAATAAATAAAAGCCATTGAGATACTGTATTTAGAAACTTAGACTTATAAACAACTCCTGGCTCAAGAAAGAAATCATAATGGAAGTTAATAAATAATGGAACAGAATGATAGTGAAAGCATTCTGTATCAGAATTTGTGGGACAGAGCAAGTGATATTTTTAGTCTTATATAGACTCACAGTTAAAAAAAACAAGCACAAACAAACAAAATTAAAAACAAGTGTCCCAAATAAGAGATTAGAAAGGAAATACAGAATAAATCCAAAGAAAATAAAGGAAGAATATATTAAATGTGAGAATGAAGGAAATAATAAAAGCAAGTATCCATTTTTTTGAAAACGTCAGCGAAATTATTTTATTTTGTAAAATAAAGAATGTATGAGTAGATATATTGAATTCTTACTTATGGTTTTTGTATTTTTCAGTTCTAGAATTTCTATTTGAGCCTTCATATCTGCCATGCCCTCCAACTCTGCTGTTAACAAAAAATAATAATTGTCAGTTCTCTGCTGAGATTTTCAATCTTCTGTTTACCTCCTTAAACACAATAAATATAATTATTTTAAAGCCTGGACTGACAAGCCCAGTGTCAAAAGCCCATGTGTGGCTGTCTCTATTTTCTGCTGTTAACTACTGGTTCTCCTTCAAATTGCCTAATCTACCTGCCTTTTATTTGAAACAATGCAGAGGTAAAAGTGCCTAAAGACATTACCAGCAGGGATTGCCTTAATCCAATTTCAGGGATTGCAAGGACAGGTACAAAGCTGAGCTACAATTCCCAGTAGGGTAAGCCTAGCTTCCGTTTTGATATACTCCAAGGGTAAAGGCCCAAAGGCTTTCAAGCCAAAGTGCTCGAGGGAGAATTTAAATGCCTCCACTGCCCAGAGCCAGCCACAGTGAATGTTTAACGGTATTAGAAGAGATGGAAACAAACAGGCATACTTTATAGGCTCCTAATTTGGTGCACACTCAAATCCACATCCCTAAAATTTCTGACATTTAAAGCTTTTAGAAGTGAATTCTGACTGCAGGAAACATGAAATAAAGATGACTTTTGTCAGTGTCCCCAAGCACCCAATATAATCCTGTAATTAACTGGGACTCTCCCTCCAAGAAGCCCGTGGCCCCAGTGCTGCCTTTCAGCCCTTGACCTGCTGTCTCACTGATGGTTTCCTCTACCTGGATTGTCTTCCCACTGATGTCCACGTGTTTCACTTCCCCAAACTGCCCCATCTTTTTTATTAAACTTTCCCCCCCAACTGCTTACTATAGCCTTGTCCTCAAGAAGAATTAGCGTGAATATATTTCCTTTACTTCTATACATTTGTGGTGATAGCTTAGGTTTAGATATTGTAGATTGTCCTTCCTGGAACCTGCCTGCCCGGCCCACTCTTATCTGGCTCTGCATCTCACATGAGGATGGTCTCCTAAGAGATTCCCAAAGTATTCTACCACACCCAGCATCCATCTCCACAATAGCAATGGTTTTCCCGAGAATTGGATTACCTCTCCTTCTGGATACTTTTTAGAGAGTTCTAGAATAGGCTTCTTTCTCTTAGACTCCTTGATCAGCAGCCCTCCTTCCTGAATGACTCATCCTCTTTTTGAATATTCCTGCTCACCCATCTTTTTCAAAAGATTTTGAGTTTGGTTTTATTCTCCTTGCTGTTTAATCAACTGGGAACAATATTATCTTCCCTCTGTCCAAGTTCCCGAGAGACTGTCACTCTGAACCTCAGCTGACAGTGATCCTTGCAAACACATGAGCATTTAAGCATATTAGTGCAAATCAGTACCACAGATCTGACAATTGAATCTTTAATTTCTTTTCCATAGAAACCACGAGAATTTGCACCATGAATGCAAAAGAAAAATAACTTGGCCTTTTGGTTTCTCAATGAACAAAACAAGAGATCATAGATGACTTACCAAATATATTTAAAACTAGATGGGTCTGCTTTTATATTTTTCCAAAGTGGCATGTCAAGAAAACAAATCTGGAGTCCATACGGAAAGTGTAGTGTTACTGTCCAATGACAAAATTACTCCTATTTCAGTGTAGGGCTTTAAACAAGAAATAGCTGATGTGAGGGGGACAGAACTGTTTTTCTAAACTGCCAGACTTCTTCATTACTGTCAACTTTTAAGCTTCTGTCATAAATTTACACAAATTATATTTAAATCATGAAGGACTTTTAATAAAATGAAAAATGTAATTTTGCAACACTGACTAATGAGTGTTTTCATTTTCAAAGCAAAATTGTTTCCTTAGAATTTTCTTTTTTTGGAACTTAACTTTGTTAGATGGCTTTCTTATATCATCTGTTCCCTTTGTCTATTGTTTTTTAAAATTATTTTAGTGTGTTGTTTGAAACACATAAAAGCATATATGATCTCATTTTAATAAGATGAACATACATGAACCCATCTCCTGGTCCTGAAACTAAAACATTTTTAATAAATTATATGCTTCTTCCTCGACAATCTCCCTGCTTTACCAAGGAGTATCCACTGCTCTAACTTTGTGCTTATTATTACCTTGATTTATAAACACAAACACACACACACACACCATAGAAAGATGATATGATAGATAAGATAGACGATAGATAGATAGATAGATAGATAGATAGATGATAAAGAAACAAAGAAATAAGGAAAGAAAAAAATAGAAAAGCTGATTAAAATATATTATTTTGGGATACTCAGCTGGTTCAGTCAGTAGAGCACGTGACTCTAAATCTCAGGATCATGAGTTCAAACCCCACATTAGGCATGGAGCCTACTTAAACAAATAAATAAAATATATTGTTTAGTTGTTTTTGAACTCTAAAAATCTTTGCATATTTTAGTTTCTAGGTTTTACTGTTTTCACTGAACATTGCATTCAAGATTCTTCCTTGTCATTGCATTTAGCTATGGTTTATTCATTTTCACTCTTCTATATGATTCCATTATGTGAACACAGCACAATTTATTCATTCTCTTGTCAGTGTGTATATACATGTACATAGGTGTGTATGAATCTATCTTTGTGTATGTTTGTGTGTATAAACACCTCTTTCTCTCCTTCTCCATAGAGATAGTTGTTTGCAGATCTCTTCCGTTATAGACATGGCTGCTAACATCGTCTGTGTACAGATATCTTGGCTTGTATCCCAGTGTTCCAGTCTTGCATACAGTGAGATGAGCCCCACTTGGGGTGAGCTTGAGCCTTGCTTGGGGTGAATACAAGCCCTGCATCATGTGAACATGAGCCCCTCTTCAAGTGAGCCCCACTTCTATCTCCCTCTCCCTGTNTGACACCTGAATTAAACACCTCTTGTTCTGTCTCTCTCTCTCTCTAAGAATAAATAAACATTAAAATTTTTTTAAATTAAAATTAGTATTTTCATTGTTAACTTCAGTTATCTGATAAAAGTTCAGTATAAAGAGACTATGTATTTCATAATGATTGCCCACTGGTTCTAGAAACTTAAAGCCAGTTATAGAAACATACCTTAGCTAATTTGGGATCTCATTTATCTGTCAGTTGCCTAAACTGCTTTGGGCCCAGAGTGTCCAAACCTTCGGCCCTGCTTCACTTTCCCTATCAATTTCCTACTAGTTAATCAGTTAACTTCTTTAGCAATGGGATACTGTTTCTCTATAACAAAGGACATTGTAGCCTTGCTAAGAGATTTTGTTAAAACATAGAGTTACTACTCACAAAGCACTAGGAAAAAAGAAATAGATCCAGAGATGAAGCAGAATTGTTAGCCTATCTTCCGAGTCAACTCAAAAGTGAGGGGCGCCTGGGTGGCTCACTCGGTTAAGTGTCGACTTCAGCTCAGGTCATGATCTCACGGTTCGTGAGTATGAGCCCCACGTTGGGCTCTCTGCTGACAGCTCGGAGCCTGGAACCTGCTTCAGATTCTGTGTCTCCCTCTCTCTCTCACCCCTCTCCCACTCGCGCTGTGTCTCTCTGTCTCTCAAAAATGAATAAACTTTGAAAAAATATTTTTTAAAAACTAAAAATAGACATGAAGACTCCAGTAGAAAGAGGGAGGAGTCATTACTCTTCTCTTTCCTGGGCCAGTGAGTAGTTTAGGTTTAGAAGCTTTTGAAGCCAGAAGGGCTGAGGTGGAGAAGGATACTTGCTCTCTAGATCAGGATAAGGATGTACAAAGAATTCAGCTATGGTTTAGATCACCTCTTCCTGCCTAGAATGCAGCAGTTACACCAGTAGGTTGTCAGAGAGAGTGCCCTTGGGCAGGATTGGTCATGGTTTAGAACACCGGATAACAAATCCCCACCCTTGCAGCCCCTGCAGATACCATGAGCATAGATCTGCTGTCTACCCTCCTCTGGGTTGCTGGGTAGTTCTTTTACTAGTCTTGTGTCAGAGGAGTTTCCTCCATTGGTATGAACACTGACTGATAGGAGGGTTTTTTTGTTTTGTTTTTGTTTTTGTTTTTGATAGGAGCTATTAATCACGGGAAATACATAGAGACTGCGTAGAATATTGTGCAACCCAGTTATTGGGAAGAGGCATCAAGCATGGCAAGGGAAGACCTGGGTTTGAGTCCTGGTTCTGTTGCTTGCCAGCGAGGCTTCAAACCCCAGATGTGGTAGGAGCTGACTGGTTTCGGTGATGATGTAACCACCATGGTGCATGTTTACTACTCTTTAGCACTATCTCAATAAAACCTCTCAAGAGCCCTTTGACTATATAATCGAATGGCCATTATCAAATTCTTATTCTCATTCATTTTGTCTCAGTCTCACTCCATAGATAAGGAAGCAAAGTCTAGTCAGATGGTTAAAAGTCTTTGGTTGGAGTAAGGTAGAACTGGTTTGAAAACCTTCACCTCTACAGCTCACTAGCTATGTGACCTTGGATAAGGCCAAGGTTAACTTCCCTGAGCCTCTCTTTTTTCAAAATGAACAGAGGATAATTACCTAACATTTGTTGAGCATTTATTAAATGTCAAGACTGTTGAAAGTATATTAAGTGGATTCACTCAGATTTTCAGAATTCTACGTGATGAGTAAAATCATTATCCATATTTTACAGAGAGCAAACTGAGAGGGTAAGTAAATTGTCTGAGTTTATACAGATGGGAAATATGGAGCTAGAATCAGAACTCATGGATAGCAACACCATTTCACAGCATTATTGTGAGGTTAAATAATCTATTATACATACATAGAAGTAAATATATAAGTTTAGCACAAAGGATGGAAGGAGATGTAAATTAAATTAGTTGACCCTTGAACAACACAGGGTTTGGGGCATTGACACCCCTGTGTAGTTGAAAAATCTACGCATAACTTTTGACTTCCCCCCAAATTAACCACTAATAGCCTACTGTTGACAGTAACTGATAACATAAACAGTTGATTAATGCATATTTTGTATTATATCCTGTATTTCTTACAATAAAGTAAGCTAGAGAAAAGAAAAATGTTATTAATAAAATCATAAGGATAATGAAGAGAAAATACATTTACAGCACAGTACTGTATTTATCAAAGAAAATCTGCATATAGGTGGACCTGCACAGTTCCAACCTGTGTTGTTCAAGGGTCAACTGAGTACTGCGTTTAGGTTCTTACATGATACATGAAATGGCATAATAGTAACTCACAATAGACTGAAAAATTAAGAATACATATTGTAATCCGTGGAACAATTACAAAAAATAAATTATAGACGTATATCATATCACAACATATATAGACATAACATAAAATAAAAATTTTTTAAAATGCTAATGGTGGAAATGAAATAATAGAAATGCTTGCTTAATACAAAAGAAAGCAGGAAAGAAAAGAACAAAGGAACAAAAAAATAGGAAACAGAAAACAAATAGGAAGATGGCAGAATTGAGCTTACTCAACTGGATAAATTAAAAAGACAGAGATCATCAAACCAGATAAAAAAAAAAGCAATACCCAATTACATGCTGCTTAAAGAGACATACTTTAAATGTGAAGACAGATTGGACATGTCAAAAGTAAAAAGGATAAGAGACCTAGTGTGGTTAATATCAAAGTAAACTTCGAGGAGTACCAAAAAAGGACTGCCAAAATGAAATACAGAAATTTTTAGATGATAAAAGACTCAATTTATCAAGAACACATAACAGTTCCAAATGAGTATGTATCTAATAATAAAGCTTCAAAAAACATGAAGCAAAAATGGACAGAACTAAAGGCAGAAATAGACAAATCTGCAATTATAGTTGGATATTACTCTTTGTATACTCTGTAATCTCCTGTGATCTTTGTAACTGATAAAATACGCAGGCCAAAAAACAAAGAGTCAGTAGAGATATGGAAAATTTGAACATTATCAGTGAACCAGATCTAACTGACATTTATCAGGCACTATATACAATAATTGCAAAATATACATTCTCCCAAATACAAATGGAGCATTCATCAATATAAGGCCCTATGTTGGGTCACAAAGCAAGTCTCAATAAATTTCAAAGGATAATCTAGTGCAAGTAATTACTACTCTGACATAAGAAATTTTCTAGCATCTTCTTCCCAGTCTAACAATATTATTTGCTTATTAGGTTTTCAGAAATCTAAGTTTAGGATTCCGTTCTTTTTTTTTTAACTTTTAAAAAATGTTTTATTTATTTCTGAGAGAGACAGAGAGAGAGAGAGAGAAGCAGTGTGAGCAGGGGAGGGTCAGAGAGAGAGGGAGATACAGAATCTGAAGCAGGCTCCAGGCTCTGAGCTGGCTGTCAGCAGAGTCTGACGCGGGGCTTGAACCCACGAACCGTGAGATCATGACCTGAGCCAAAGTTGGACGCTAAACCGACTGAACCACCCAGGCACCCCTAGGATTCAGTTCTTTAATCCCCTAAACAATGGAGTTATTTTTTTAAATTGTTTTTATTATTACTTTTTACATTCCAGAAGAGTTAACATACAGTCATATATTACTTTCAAGTGTACAGTATAGTGATTTAACACTTCCAGGGACTCATCACAACAAATGTACTCCTTAATCTCCATCATCTGTTTCACTCATCCCTCTACGCTTCTCCCCTCTGGTAACCACTAATTTGTTCTCTATAGTTAAGAGTCTATTTCTTGGTTTGTCTCTTTTTTCTTAGTTCATTTGTTTTATTTCTTAAATTCCACTTATGAGTGAAGTCATATGGTATTTGTCTTTCTCTGACTTATTTCACTTAGTATTATTCCTTTTAGATCCATTCATGTTGTTGTAAATATCAAGAATTCATTCTTTTTATGGCTGAGTAATATTCCATTATATATATACACCACATCTTCTGTATCCATTCAGATGGACATTTGGGCTTCTTCCATAATTTGGCTATTGTAAATAATGCTGCAATAAACCTAGAGGTGCATATATCTTTTTCAATTAATGTTTTTGTATTTTTTGATTAAATACCTAGTGGTGGAATTACTGGATCATATGGTAGTTCTATCTTTAATTTTTTGAGGAGCTGAGCAACGGGGTCATTTAAATAGAAAGAACGATACGAACTTGAATTTAGTCTGCCTTTTCCAGTGTTCTGAAGCTTTCTAGTCTCAGAAAATACAATCTTCCATCTGAAGCTTGACACCATACGATTTAAACTCCAGAACATCTGTTGCTTAAGATTCTCTAAAATAATCTTCGATACCACTGAAGACAATGAACTTCTGCAAAAGAGACTTCATTGATCAGGAATCCTTTCTTTAGAGTCCTTGTTAGTCAGCTTACTTCTGGGGTTGATGGAAATGTTAATATCCACCTTGGAAACTTGAAAAAGATGTTCTTTTTTTTTTTTTAATGTTTTATTTATTTCTAGTAGAGAGAGAGAGACAGCGTGAGCAGGGGAGGGACAGAGAGAGAGGGAGTCACAGACTGAAACAGGCTCCAGGCTCTGAGCTGGCAGTCAGCACAGAACCCGACTCGGGGCTCGAACCCACGAACCGCGAGATCCTGACCTAAGCGAAAGTTGGACGCTTAACCGACTAAGCCACCCAGGCGCCCCTTGAAAAAGATGTTCTGTGTATGTGTGTTGTAGTGGGTATAAGTGTCTTAAGAAGCAGTTCTTAGACCTTAAATAAGGTTTTGAAAATATGATACAGCCAGAGCTCCTAAACTGGGGCCTGTTGGCCCTACTTACAGAATAACATGGGGCTCGAACTTACAACCCCAAGATCAAGAGTTGCATGCTTTATGGACTGAGCCCAGCTAAAGAAGTTCTAAACAGCAGAACTTCCTTCTGCTCAATACTTTTTCAGGGCCCATTTCTTAATATCTTACAGAATAAAACTGGAGACACCAGTTGGAAAATACTGGCTTAGAAAGTTCACTTATTTGTCCTTCCATTTCAAATACGTACCAAGCCTGCACCACTAGAAGAATCTGCTAGGTGCTATGGAAACTGTCATGGGGCTGAGAACTTCGGTCAAATGGAACCTAAGTGCGGACACAAGGCTCCAGTGCTATGGTTAAGAGTATGTTCATGATGTCAGCTGGGCCTAAATCTAGACCCAGCCTAGCCCATCTCTCACTAGCAATTGGACCTCGGGAAAAATCATAACATGTCTTTGAGCCTCGGTTTAGATTCCTCATCTGTAAAATGGAGTTAAGCAGGTTACTACTATCATGTGCAATTTTAAGATTCTTTTGAAATATATATTTTGAAATATATATATATACATATACATACATATATACATACACATATATATATACATATACATACATACATATCTATCTACCTATCTNACATCTTCTAGCTTTACATTTGGGTTCATCTGGACCCTCCCTCCTACTTTCTAACTTCTAACTTTGACTCTCAGTCCCCCAGGCTCATTCTGCTTGAGCTCCAGTGGCTTTCTTCCTGTGCTTTGAATAAACCACACTCATTTCTAAAGTTCTTCACACCTGTTGTTTCTTCTGCCAGGCAGTACTTTGCATCGCTGCAGTTCTTTTGCTCACTCTTTCTGATTGTTAGATGTCAGCTCTCACACATTCCCTCCCCACAGGATTTTCATGATCATTTATCACACCTACAGCCTCTTTCTATCCCCTTTCTCTTATCGTTTTAGTAGTATTTATTATCTAAAACATGTCTAGTTTGCTTTTTTTAAAATCACTTCTCATTATAACTTGTTCAGGGTTATATCCCCTGGATACAGGACAGTGTCTAGCAGAAATATTACTTGTTAAATAAATAAATCAAATGGAACAAAATGGCGCGAAAGGGCGGACGCACAGAAATGGTACAGATTAAAACCTCATCAACATTAGTGATTACAGTTTTGTACACTTGTTATTAAAACATCTACATTTCTGAAGGGGAGATGTGTGCTTACATTTGCATGACAAATTGAGTAAAGAAAGTAGATGGTCTAGAACAATAGTCCCATATCAAAGGTGAGTTCAGATTCCAACCATGCAAAACAGAAAATCTCTCCACCCAAAAGCTTTACCAAAACTTCTTAGGTGGTTTTCCCCCTGGCAAAATGTGATATCTGTTAAAATGGCAGAAGGTTACAGTTAGGGAAGGCTGATGCAGACACGTGCTTCAAAGGGGAAAGTTATTTCTGCCTGGTACACATGGATGCTAGATCAGACTCTGATAGACAGGTAAAATGGAAGGGGTGGCTTGGCACATGATTGGACTGGGAAGGAAGCATTATAGGAGGAGGGTGCACCCCATGATTTCCATCAAAGCCACCAGAAACCATCTTCAATAGAACTTTTAGCTAAATAAGAGAACTGGACCTCTCTGCAGATCAGCAGCTTCGAGTGTACCCCGGATCACCGGATCACCACCCACCAGCTGTTCCTGACAGTTTTGGAGGCCCTACTGGATTTAGGTATGGAGGGAAGGTTACAACATGAATTTCATTTCCTACTCCTATATAAATGGTGGTAATTGAGGTTAAGGTTAGAATGCGGAGCCTTGCATGCCAGGAGAAGATCCTGTACCTTTAAGATCTCTAAGGCAATCAGTATGTGTCAAGTAGTTTGAGAGGAAAGAGACCAATTTGGGAAGGGCAGAGTGAAAGTTGTTTATAGTCCAGGCAAGACAGGCAATATAGGGTCTAGAATCAGGGGAGACACAACAGGAATAAAATAAGGTTGGATAAGAGTTATGCAGGTCAGAGATTTCCAGTGGGGCTATGGGGGGCCAGAGGCGCCTCAATTTATGCTGGCAGGGGATTCATAGGGTTTGTTCAAATGCTTTCGGCCCATGGGATATGAACTTTTATGTGTCTCTTCAAAATAATAGCCTCTAGTGTCTACTGGCCTATCATGAAATAGAAATCATGAGGACACTGTATCTTTTAAAAAAAATCCCCTTTTGTAGCACTTCCTTAAAAACAGTTATTTAATGCAACTCTGCCAGTGAGTTCTTGACAGTTCTGTCTTACAATTCTGATATTAATGAAACGTCTTTGCAAAAGGTTGAAGTGACTTCCTGGTAAGTATTTAGCTTCTGTTTTTCAAAATACCTGTGAAAACTTAAATTTCTCCTGTGGCCTAATGTTTCTCATTGATTGTTTCGATGCAAGAAATATCAAGCAATTGCAGTGATCAATAACATTTTCAATCCTTTTTCTTCCTTTTGGGTTTGCTACTTTTAAGAGTTGTAATACTTGTGATAATTTTGTGTAATACTTTAGTCAAAGTCATTGAAGTATTTGATTCAAAGTATAACACTCATGTATTGCTTTGGTGCTTATCAGTTGAGGCATAATTAATTGAGAGTCATTTACTGGTTTTTAAAAATACATATATTGATAATATTCATCAGGGACCAGATCCCAGAGAGTGATTTATAGATTTTCTTTTTTTTTTTAAGTTTTTGTTTAATCATTCTGCATTTCCCATATTGGAAAGCTGTCTTTTTCCCCTCCAGGTTTATTGGATATGATTGACATATAAGATTGTATAAATTTAAGGTGTAAAATGTGATTATTTGGCATATGTGTATACTATGAAATGATGACCATAGTAAGATTAGTTAACATTTCCATCACCTCACATAGTTACCTTTTTTATGACTTTTCTTCTCATGTTTTCTTTTAACTGACATAATGTAGTGATTTCAAAGAGCTGAATAGAATTCCAATGTTTGACATATTATATTGGTGTAATTATTATATTGATATTTGTATATAATAATAGTGTTAGATTATATTATCTCTTTCTATTCTTTAGTGTTAACGAGTAAGTTTACTATGTTTACAGGGTAAATGTTAACAACTTGTATAAACAGTTGCTTGTGCTAAATGAAATGATAAGCAATGTTGGACTCACCACATGCTTTTTCTTGTTATGTAGATTTGTTTGTGTTTAGTTCTATAGAATTTAAGAACATTTAACATGGGTCTGTGTAATCATTGTATACATAAAACAAAATCTAACTTACAGGCATAAGAAAGTAGACCAGGGTTTCTATCCTAGGACTTTAGAAAGTCGTCGGATAGGTTTCTTAGGGTAAATTTTATTTGTAATGTAAGTCCACAGTTTGTCAGCGAAAAAACCTATGTTTTACCAGATTCTCATTAGGCTATCTAACACCAGAAAGATTTAAAAACAACACTGTTATAAAAGGAGACCTATATTAAGATAATTTATATACTTTAATTCTTAGAATTTTGAAATATTGAAATACTTAAATATTGAGTTATTTTCTATTCTCTTTTAAGTTAAGCCAGTTAGGTAATTAACTCTATTTAGCTATTTTAACATTTAAAAACTTCTAATGATAGAAAAGCAAAAAAGAGTTTGTAGGAAATTATGTTCAGAAGAAATATGGGTACTCATTAAAAAGAATTCAGATGATACTTTTGGCTTATACTAGGTATTTTCAGAAAATGTTTTGGGTAAGATCCTTTAATTCAGACATAAATGAAATAGACACTTAATTTTGTTTTTTAATTATTAATCTTTTTCAGAATCATTAACTCATTAATGAAGCATGGTAAGTTGGCATTTTAAAATCTTTGGATGATTTGGAGGATGAGCATCCTCCATTTTGAAAATAAAGTATATGGTTCAGATTATAAGGGTGTGACATGGTTTGCAAGACAGTTTAATTTTTGGCCTTAGAGACATATTTTTGAAATTAAGAACATTCCATCTTTTTATTATTATTTTTTAATGCTCATTCATTTTTTTTGAGAGAGAGATAAAGCACGACAAGGGGAGGGGCAGAGAGAGAGGGAGACACAGAATCTGAAGCAGGCTACAGCACAGAGCCTGACATGGGGCATTCCATTTTTTAAGCTGTCAGCACAGAGCCTTATGAGAGGCTCAAACCTATGGAACCATGAGATCATGACCCGAGTCAAAGTCTGATGAAGAGCATTCCATTTTTAAACATAAATTCAGATTGTTAAAGATATACCCTTGCTCCCTTTTTCCAAATCTGTCTTCCGCTATATAACTCCTTACTAAAATTTTACAAGAATGTTAAATACTATACTATAGAATGAGTACTGTTCTCTAAATACTATATGTTATAGAGCAGTGGATTTCAACCAGGGTTGATTTTGTCCCCCAGGGTATATTTGGTGATGTCTGAGACCTTTTCAATTGTCACAACAATGAGAGTATTATCGGCATCTAGTGGGTAGAGGCCAGGGATATTGCTTGATATCCTACAATGCACAGGGCAGCCCCCCACAGCAAAGACTTAGCAAATCTAACATGTCAATAGTGCTGTGGGTGAGAAACTCTGTAACAGAAAAATTTAGTTCAACTGATAATTTCAAAACTCGAGAGTTCTGCCGTTTTTCTAGCAGGCCTGTGTTGAACAAGACAAGCTGGGTCAAGCCTTTGAAGATGCTCTTGAGGTCCTGAGGCAACATTCAACTGGAGATCTTCCATACTCCCCAGGTAAAGATGTCAGTCCCCTTTTTTCACGGGGACATCAAATGGCTTGTTGGTCACACACACATAAGAATAATTATGAAAACAGAGAAGTCTATTTTTACCTAGTGCATCTAGGATTAATTCTAACAAAGACAGAAAGCTTCCAGGGCTACCTAGCTTAAGTAAATTCAAAGTGTCACATACAAAAATACAAAGAATGGAAATCTAGCATATATAATTATTTGCTATTACAGAAATCTGGTTGATATTTATCTAATCGATAATTAAAACTATTCAGAATGGGCTTTTCAGTTACTTTAATTTATCTTATAGACTTTCTATGCAAGAGATATTCTAATCAGAAGAATAAATATTCTTTTCTTTTAAGAGTAAATATTCTTATTCTTCTTCACCCATTGCCCTCTAGACTGTGGAAAAATAGTGTAGGTGAGATACAGATATTTTGCCTACTGAGTTTATGCAGGGTGTTGTGGTTAGTACCAAGATAAAAGAGATCATGGATCTCTGCTTGCAAGGGACACGTACTCTACTAAGGGAAAATGGGACACATCAAAGAGATTTCTGATACCAGCATAATGCAATAAATGTAGAGAAATGCAAAGTGATAGAGAACACATGATAAAGCAATCACACATAAGCATATATGCATATATAAACATGCACATGTGTGGAATCATAAACTTTGACTTTTTCCGTTTCTGTCTGTTTTTAAATTAGATTACAAAAATTATCTGGCATTCATCAACCACTGCTCTCATGTCAAAGGGAATTCCAACTGCTATGGTGTGCTACCTACAGAGGAACCTGTCTATAATTGGAGAACAGTAATAGTGAGTACATGTGCCAGGAGACCACTCACCCCGCCCCCGGAAATAGGCAAATTCTCTATTCAGTCCTGCCTTCCACTTGGTGTATGGTAGCTAAAACCCAGCTTAGAGGCAGCAGTGACTGTGAGAACATTCACAGCCATCTGTGGTGTGAATCTGACAAGTCAACATGGGTGAGCCCTCAGCAATGCTATCAAAAGGAAACTGTCCTTCATCATTGTTCTTCACCCAGCATCAGAGGGTGTGAGTGACTTGTATAAAGATGTATTTTTAGGGTTATCTCATCACTCCTTCTCTTTAGTCCAACTGGAAAATCGCAAAAAGTCATGGTTCCCTTATAAGCCATAGGGCAAAGGCCAAACTTACCCTAAACTGGCTTTACCTACAATCTTCTATTGACCTCCTCTATTTTCTAAAGTTTTCTTTTTTAAATTATTTTTTAGAAGTTTATTTATTTTGAGGGAGAGAGAGCACAAGCAGGGCAGGGAAAGAGAGTGAGGGAGAGAGAGAACCCCGAACAGGCTCTGTGCTGTGGGCATGGAGCCTGATGCGGGGCTTGAACCTAGCAACCATGAGATCACGACCTGAGCTGAAACCAAGAGTCAGACACTTAATGAACTGAGATAACCAGGCACCCCGACACCTTCTCTATTTTCCTTCAAGCTCAGAGCTAGCTACATGTCTCAGATCACTTTGGATATCATAGTAGTGTGTCCTGCAAATGAAGTGTCCCCATCATTTAGTTCTCCATTCATGTGTTCTTTTGTATTGTCTTCTTAATGACAGCGGTCTTAATGTGGTAGAGTGTAAACACATGATTTTCTTTTTCTTTTTCTCCCCATCATTCCCTTCATCCATGCTGTATATCAGATGTCCTTTGTCTGACTTTGTAAGTTCTGTCAGGGCCTCTCCATAAGACATTTCTTTGAAGGGGGAGTTTGAATTAACCCATAGAGACCCATGTATCTTTGCCATATGTAATGGTAACAGTTCAGGCTGCTTCCTTCTGTCCCCTCTCTTGGCTCTGCCCTCACTTGGCTGACATCTTCCTCCCCGTGTCTCCTCTTGCCCAGCATCCAACAGAGGAATAGGAAGCCATCTTCCCTTTTTTGCTGGCACTTCAGTTTCTACTAATAATTCTACATTTTTCTTTCTGGCTGGGCATTTTTAGGGAGAAGGAAGGAAGCACCCCCTCTTTTTTCTCATAAGGAGGGGACCATATGAAAGTCTTCACAAAGACAAAGACTACCTTCCATCCCATGGTCCTCTCTTTCTTTGGGTTTGAAGCTAATTCTGCCTTGGGAGATAACTGGCTGCAGTTGAAAACAGTGCTTGTTAGAATTTGGGAGATTCTTAGCACTCTTTTTGTCCCAGATTTTGACTTTAGTCATCAACTGGGGGCCACATGGAAAGTCCCACTTAACATCTGTTGCATTATTTATATAGAACAGTTCTGCGGACCTCTATCTTGAAGGAAATATTCATCAGTCTCTGCCAAACATCCCCGAAAACCAGCTGGTACAACCTGCTGTTCTCCATCAAAAGGGAGGAAAAGGTATGTGGATCCATCACTCCTTTTATAAGTAAAAGAACCAAATCTTCTTTAAAGGAGCTTTAAAGGGAGTTTAGAATTGCATTTGCAAAATATTCTCAAATTGTGATTAAGAATTTCTGTCTGACAGACTGAACCACTCCAAGCCATTCACCTTGGATGAGCCTTCCTATTGTTTCATAGAAAAGTTGTGAAGCTGCAATGTGTTGCTTCACTCAAATAAATCTGCATTCACAAATAATGTGTATATATTTGGGGTATATATAGAAGGAGGAACTTTTCCTTAAGTTGTTTTAACAATTTTATTCTAATTGTAAAGGCCTTGGTATAAAAGTTGTCGTCTTTATTCAGTTTTCTGCAAATGACATTCCATAATAATTCAATATTTCATAAATTTGAAATCTTGATTTCATAAATTTAAGATGATGATGATCTCACCTAACAGATGGGCAGAGTGTTAAAGCAGGATAGTAGCCTCTGAAGGCTACGATGCAGGCCACACACATGCACATGTGCTATTGGAGGCAGTGTACACTGATTGGTATAGACTTTTATAAGTCATTTTGGCAATAACAATCCAAAACTTAAATGTTCATATCTTTTGACTCTTAGGGACTATATAACTCAGTGATTGAATGTAAACTCTGGGTCAATTGTGTGAGCCTGGGAAAGTCATTCAACCTTTTGTACCACAGTTTCTTCATTCAAAAAGCAAATAGTGGTAATTGTACAAATAAATCATGGTAAGATTTCTGTAAAAATCAAATGAAAGCCTATGTAAAGCATTAAGCTCATAACCTGGTGCTGGGTAATTTCTCAAGATACCATAGGTGTATGTGTGTGTGCGTGTGTGTGTTATATGCATTAGGATGTTCCTTGCAAGGTTGTTTGTTGTAGTAAGAGAATGGAGCTTACCTACTGCATTTATCTGTGTATAAGAGACAGATGTGTAAGATGTACTATAATTTCATAATGAAATTTTTAAAAATGTTTTATCATAGTTAATAAATTATTTTAAATGAGTTTTGGGGGAAACTAGTTTTGTTTCTATATCTCTATACTGTACCCTATATCCTAGAATAAAATTCTAAATATTCAGTAATAATCTAATCCAGCAAAGAATAATGCATAAAATCATACAGAAAAAATAAATCTGTATCACTGAATATTGGTTTTGGATATTGAACCATGGTAGTAATTTAATATAAGGAGAATTACACTTCTACCTCTGTACAGGTGTTTAGCTGGTCACTATTCTTTTTTAAAACTAACTCACACCAGGGTGTAAAGGCTATGTCTTTCCATGGATATTTTATGTTGTGGAGCTTTGCCATTGTGGGACAAATTGCTCGCCACCTTCTGTTTTTAAAGTTTCATCTTCCACCTGAAATAGGGATACATTTGAAACAGAATGAAATCTCATAATAATCTGGGCATTTTTTATCCAGAGAAAAATAGTACATACATAAAACACAACACATAGCTATTAAAAGGCATGCATGTGTTGATAAAGAACTCTAAAAAGAAATAATGCACATGATTAAAAGTTCAAAGGATTTAGAAATACATAAAGAATAAGTAGAAGTGTTCCTTCTTTCTTGCCATGCTATATCCTGGGAAGTAGCCATTGTCAACAGTTGGGTATTTTATCCATCTGTAGCTAATTTCCATATTATTATCTAATATAATATAAAATGTATAACATTGGAAAAGGGCAAAATACTTTGATGCTATTTGTATTTTTAAAAGATATATGTATGTTTATATGCAAACTTTTTTTAATTTAAAAACTGTAGAACAGACTGGAATTTTACTTTGACTTTGTACTTCATTTTTTTTCCACTTTGTCCTTCCATTTGAATCTTTTACTATGAACACAATACATTTTTAACAAAAAATTAAACTTTTTTTAAAATTGAAAACAAGTTAAGAGACGAGCATCCATTATCATTGATTTGACCATTCGATAAGAGACAGTTTGTTTAAGCCTGTGACTTTAATTCATGATGTGTGTTTGGTAAGTCCCTTTCATTTCTCAATTTTTAAATTCAAGATAATATAATGCAAAAAGATAATCTTCTTAAAAACCTTTGAGGTTTTGGGATGAATGATGACTGATATAAGTATTACTCCCGAGAGACTATTCAAAGCAGTTTGGAAATCCACTATTTAACTCTCTCTAGAGGAAAAGGGAATTTGGCCATGGCTATCTTAGCTACTGACAGATCTGGGTGAGGCATGGTATTTACAAGCCAATTCAGAAGTCACAAAATGGACTGTCCGCTTTGTTCTCTCTTAGGCCAAAGAGATCCGATCAACAGAATAAAAATCACAACAACAAATCTTCCTATAGTTTCCTGTCTAGAATTCTGAAATATAAAGGGCTGTGTTCTTAAAGAGACAAAAATTCTGGTAGTACCATTTTATTTCACAGCAACGAAAAACATCATGATGCCGATTGTCATTGCTCATAAATTATGTCTAAATGTCATGAAGATATTTTGGCATTTTCTTTATTTTTCAAGCAACTGTGCAGACCCAGAGTTTTGGTTTTTTTTTAACCTAAGTCTTTGTTATTAATTTCACTAATGTTACTTTATATTTGAATACTGTTTTGCATTTTATAAAATACATTCACATTCCTTACCTCATTTGACTTACCTCATTTGAATAAAGCCCTTTCAAATGATTTGCTTTCTGAAAATGGCTTCTGAGGCTTCTCTTTAAAGCCACTAAATTTTTCAGTTCATTTTGCTCAGTTTTGTTGTTCTATAGAAAGTTTAACGTATGACAAAACCAGCAGTCAAGATTTAAGTGAAGAAAAACCACATGACAGATGAGAGACTTGGGTCAAGAGACTCCAGGCTTCCCTTTTCCAGTAAAGGACAATGTAAAATTTTTTACAACATCCTCAATAAAGAGAGGTCCAGTTGAAACTTCAGTAAGACAAACAGACCTTTGACTTTCAAGACCCAATGCAGCTTTGAATTTTATAGTCATTCAACAAACCTTTTCTGAGTATGTTCTTTGTGTATGGCCATGGTGAAGTATGATATTTGTTCTCCATTTTAGGCAGAAAGAAGCTCCGACTGTTCGAATACCTTCATGAATCCCTGTGTAATCCTGAAATGGCATCTTGTATTCAGTGGGTAGATAAAACCAAAGGCATCTTTCAGTTTATGTCAAAAAACAAAGAAAAACTCGCCCAACTTTGGGGGAAAAGAAAAGGCAACCGGAAGACCATGACTTACCAGAAAATGGCCAGAGCACTGAGGAATTATGGAAGAACTGGGGAAATCACCAAAATCCGGAGAAAACTAACTTACCAGTTCAGTGAAACTATTCTCCAAAGACTCTCACCAACTTATTTCTTAGAAAAAGAGATTTTCTACTCACCGTATGTTCAGACAGAGCAAGGCTTTCTCAGCTTCAGTAACTGGAATGCAAATTATAATTGTACATATGCTGATTACCATGAGCTAAGGCACCCTGACTGCTAAATATTCTCATACATTTCATGATTTTCTGACATCAGAAATCCCTACCAATTGCAGGATTTTTCTCTTAAAGCAAACAATGAAGAGGAAAAAAACAATTAACTTAATTGTTTCTATCTTTTATTAAATAGCATATAATCTCTACAGATTTGGTGAAAAAAATCTGCCAGCAAACAACTTTTAAATCAAGTCCCACTTGAAAGCATAGACTAAATGTTCTTGCTCTTACTGTTGTCTATTCAATTCTTCTAAGTAAACAATGCTGGTAGGGATGATTTGGCTCTTGATTTAAACACTGTTTTCCTGTCATACACTCAGGCCAAAAAAGAAAAATCACTCCTAATATATATCTGATGGCTTTAGTGACAAAATAAAATAATTGCATATGATAGTCTTCATGCTAAAATACACTCATGACTTTAAAAACTATATTTTCTGTGCACTTCATACCTCATGGTCTGTAATCCTGTGGCGCTAAAGAAATGATCTAAGGAAAATGCCACAAACCTTAATGATACTAGAACACCAAAGCTTACACTTCCCACAAATCATTTCCTGGCATTTTTCCCCTAGGGTAGATCCGGAAGCTAACATTTCTTGCTATCCTGCCACTCAGCCACAAGAAGGTGCTCTTGCCTTGTTACCTCTCTGGATCAACTTTGCAACATGACCTCTTTGAACTAGCCCAGCTAAGTAAGACCAGACTGGAACAATTGGAAAAAAAGAAAAGAGAAAGACTTTGATAAAAAATAGAGACTAGCAATACAGGGAGGAACCAGGATTTAGATAGTCTGACTTGAAAGCTATGGTTTATTCTCAAGATCCCATCAAGAATGAAGAAGAGAGAAAGCCTGGGAAGAAACCTTGTTTCTTACTTCCTGCTTGGCCAGTTCATACATACATATCTGTATTACCATGACACAGGAGAGCTTCGTAGACTACATGGGCCATCTTCAGTCCAGGCCAAGAGGGCCCAGCTGGGAGGCCTAGAGCTCCCAGAAGCCTATCCTATTTGATTTGCCACATTTCCCTTTTTTCCTTTGTGTCCTCCTGGTGTCTTTCATCCCTCAGGGATTCTTAAGAAAGAATATGGCAGGGGCGCCTGAGTGGCTCAGTCGGTTAAGTATATGACTTTGGCTCAGGTTATGATCTCGTGGTTCCTGGGTTAGAGCCCCGTGTCAGGCTCTGTGCTGACAGCTCCGAACTTGGAGCCTGCTTCAGATTCTGTGTCTCCCTCTCTCTCTGCCCCTCCCCAGCTCACTCTCTGTCTCTCAAAAATGAATAAATGTTAAAATAAAAAAAAAAAAACATGGCAGACCCAGAGTGATTAAATGAAGGCTAACGATATTGGCCATCTTCACATGTAGTCTGGGCTTTTGTTATAAGTGAATGTGTATGTCATTCCTAAAATCATATGAAACCCAATCCTAATGGTATTTGGAGGCGGGTCTTTGGAAGGTAATTAGGTCAGAGGGTGGGGCTCACAGAAATGGGATTAGTGCCTTATAAAAGAGGTTCAGAGAGCTCCCTTACTCCTGCGGCCTTATGAGGACACAACAAGAAATGGCCTCGCATGAACCAGAGAGCAGTCTTTCACCAGACTTTGAATGTGCTGGCGCCTTGATCTTGGACTTCCCAGCTTCTTGAACTGTGAGAAATAAATTTCTGTTTGTAAGCCACCCAGATTATGGTATTCTATCATAGCAGCCCAAATGGACTAAAAGAGTTTAACCAGTGCTAACCTTAAAGTTAAGACCCATCATTTATGCTCATTCTCCTAGGAAGAAATATGCTCTATAAATTAATAAAAAACATATTTTACCAGAGATTGCAAAGAGGAAATGGTAAAGAGGTTTTACCACACAGATCTATTAGCCAATAACTTAAGATTCCATCAACATTTTACTTCTCTCCATAGTCCCTCCTACACCCAATGCCAACTTTAGGGGTTCATCTTGATGATTCTCCCAGAAGTCTCCAGTCAGTTCCAATTGTGTTCTGTACTGTTCTACAAAGTGGATTTGTCTTGGGCAGAAACCTGAGTTCTGTCTTTACCCAAAGTGAGCTGAATGGCCCAAAGGCCATTTTTACAAGCAGGTCCCTTATGAAGACATGCTCATTCTAGTTGCTCAAAGACTAAAACCCCCATATATTGTGTTAAATGTGCCCTATTTCAAACAGGGTGCCATTCCTTACCATCACCGAAGGACAGAGAAGAGAGACCTGTTAGCCTCCATTCATGGTCCTTCATTTCCTGGTATGTGGTATCCCATCCTTCATCTTGTCACTGTCACCTGGTTGAATGGCTCAGAAAATTCTTCTCCAGTGAGAAGGTGTCCAGTGCTGAGTGAAACAGGCATGGTCCCCTCTGTCATGAAGCTTCAATTCTATCAATATTTAATTATAGATTTATTATTTTTTAAATGTTTTATTTATTTCTAGGAGAGAGAGAAAGAGACCCTGTGAGCAGGGGAGGGTCAGAGAGAGAGGGAGTCACAGACCGAAACAGGCTCCAGGCTCTGAGCTGGCAGTCAGCACAGAGCCCGACGCGGGGCTTGAACCCACGAACCGCGAGATCATGACCTAAGCGGAAGTCGGACGCTTAACCGACTAAGCCACCCAGGTGCCCCTATAGATTTATAAGTTCTATTAATATTTAATCAACACTTCCCTAATGGCTGACTGATGAGTAATTTATTTGTTGATTTGGCACACATATATTGTAAAGTATGTAAAGTGCATTAATGCGGCAGCATTAATTATATCTAACCGAATAGATTGATGCATACACCCACTTAGCCGTCCTCTAGATTAAGATACAGAACACTTCCAGCATCTCATAAGTTTCTCTCACTTCCCCTCCCAAGATACACCCACCTTCTTGAACATCATATAAATGGAATCATACAGTTTGTACTCTTTTGCATTTGCCTTTATTTCCCTCAATATAATATTTAACAAGTTCGTCAATGTTGCTGGGTGTAAAAAGAATTTGTTTTTTTTTTTCATTGTTTTTCAGCTCCTGGTATTTATTTTATTTATTATTTTTAAAAAATGTATTTATTTTGAGAGAGAGAAAATGAGTGGGGGAGGGGCAGAGAGAGAAGGGGACAGAGGATCTAAAGTGGGCCCTGTGCTGACAGTCAGATGTAGGGCTTGAACTCACAGACCATGAGATCATGACCCCAGGTGAAGTCAGATGCTTAACTGGCTGAGCCACCCAGGCACCCCTTTACCTCCTGATTTTTAAAGGACAGTGCCTGAAATCTCTTCTTTATCTATAGACTTTATAATATAAAATGGATGCTAGGTATTCTCATACTCACATCGATAGTGTCCATTTATTATCAAACATTGATACCTGTCCTTTAAAGAGTTGCAATGATGTATGCCTTCCTATAACCACATTCTTTTAAATGTTTATTTTTGAGAGACAGAAAGAGACAGAGCATAAGCACAGAAGGGGAAGAGAGAGACACACAGAATCTGAAGCAGGCTCCAGGCTCTACACTGTCAGCACAGAGCTTGACACGGGGCATGAACCCATAAACTGTGAGTTCATGACCTGAGCCAAAATCAGCCGCTTAACTGACTGAGCCACTCATGCACCCCCATACAACCAGAATTTAAATTTATATTTAGATATTTTGGTTCATATAGTTTTATCCAACTCATATAATCTGGATGAAATTTGATTTTGTATTTTGATGGTACAGCTTCTGATAATGAAGATATTAATGTAAAATAGGTTTTACTCCTTTTTCATGGATTGATGAAAGTTAATGAAAACATTTTTAACAACTAAAATGAACCATCTTTCTTCAATTTGCTGCCCCTCCCCCAATCAAAGCGGAGGATACCCTATGTTTGCCTTTGCAATATGGTGAAAAATTATTTTGAATTTGATGGACAGCTGTTTTTGTAATTTAAGCCTGGATGGATTTCAAGAGCAGTGGGTAGACAGTAGGAAGAAAATGGGTTGCAAGTTAGGGATTGTGTGTACTTTGTCAGGGGAGAACAGTGAGGCATCCCATAAATGTGTAAAACGGACACCTCAGGGACTGTCTGTCAGGAGTAGCCTTGACTTACCTAGGCCATGAACTAGTTAAATAAAGGACTAAACATGGAAGAAGAATCTAGAGCAAGTAGATTTTTTCAGTGAGCCCCAGGATCAGAAATCCGAATATAGAGAGCAGCACATGAATGTTACAATGGTGATCTGATGAGTCAGCCATTGGTGTCAAAGAAGTTGATGTAGTTCAAATATGAGAAATTTGCAAATTGTGCACGAACAAAGCTTTGTACAATGTTTGGATCTGCTATCAGAGATAGCTTTATTCCGGACAGCTGTGGAAGCTAGTGAAGATTCTCTTTGATAAGCACATTCAACCAGGATTTGTGGTGGAGGATTAGTCAACAAAAGGCCAGTGAGTTCATACGCAGCTTAAGTGAACAAACAGAATTTCCCATAAAAAAATTTTTATGATATAGGTGAACAAATAAAATTTTCTAACAATCATGCTTTACATAAGCAGTTAAATTACAGCAAGTCATGTGTTGAAAGATCATATTTACAAGTTTTAGAGTCTCTTGGATTCTTTGGAGTCTCTTGTTATCTCTTGGAACACTTTGTTTCATATCATTAACTCTTAGTATAAGCAGGGAGATCCATTGGGACACTCTGGGCTTCAAGTATCAAAAAACCCTGACTCAACCTGGTTTAAATGATAGGAAAATTTACTATCTCACAGAACAAGAAGTCCAAAGGAAGAGTGGGTCGCTACTCTGATGCATTATTGTTCTGATTTCATTTTCTGGTGAGTCTTTTGTTTCCCTTTCTTGTCATTGGCTTATCCTCAGGTTTGCTTTTGCTAAGCTAAAAAAACAACTGCAGGTCCAGCTATATCTCAGCACAGCAAAGTCCAGCAACAGGGAGGGCCATTTCTTCCAGGGTCCTCTTTACAGTCAGGGGGAAATTTTCTACTTATACCCCCGCCCCCCAGAATATCTTTGCTCATGTCCTATTGTCCATACCTGGGATCCCTGCTCAAGCCTAAATCATTCACTGGCAAAGGGAAAGGGACCACTGTGATTGCTCGGACCAAATAGAATTTAATCCTGGAAGAGGAAAAAGGTCATGATCTGTTGAGTCACAGAAGAGAGAGATGAAACCCTGAATAAAACTAGTGTTTTGCCTGAAGAGAGAGTAATGGATGTTGAGTGAAAAGCCGACAATGTTTGATACAGTCCATCACTTTGATTGCCCAGTATTTCTACATACACTTAAAAAGTGTTCATACCTTGGGGGTGCCTGGCTGGCTCAGTCAGTGGAGCATGTGACTCTTGATCTCAGGGTCACAAGTTCAAACCCCACATTGCCCGTAGAGTTTATTTAAAAAAGAAAAAAGAAAAAAGAAAAAAAGGTGTCCATGTCTTTCTTGAAATTATTCACATACTCACTAAGGGAACTAACCTTAAGTCTCATCAAATTACTACATCCAAATCCAAGATTGTTGAATAATGTAGTTTTAATATGTCCTGTTATTTTTAGACATGGGAAGGCCAGTAGATCTGGAGCTGAGTGTCACTGAAGAGATAATTTATTTCATGTTCAGGTATGAGAGGGTACACATTATGCCAAGGAACCTACATGGCAAAGCACGCAGTCATGAGGCAGATGGAGGGGAGGCTATGGGTGGGAGGCTTTATTATGATTTCTGCAAGAAGAAATGGGTAAGGCAGGTTAACAGGTTTAAGATGGGCTGCTTTGAATAATTTAGTGGGGCAAAGAGGCTTGCCCTAGTTGCCTGATACCTGGCACTGGGGTGTTTAGGATGGGTACATAGTGACGCAGAGCATGAGAGCCCTATAAGGGAAGTGGTTGGGGTGTAGACTCTGGATTGGTTGGCTTTTATTTAAAATCACACCCAACGGAGAAAGATTCTTCCTGGAAGAGGATGGGGTAGGTGACAAAGGAGGCAGTTGGCTAAGGCCAGGTAACTCAGGCATATTGCTGGGTTGTCCAGAACAATCTATATCTGGGATGTGCACGCAGGGCAGATGTTGAAGCATCAAGGTTACAGAAGCTATTAATGCAAATGCTTATTAGTCTCCTCTGATCCATGACTGTGTTTGCTCTTCATGGTTCAGCAGTGAACTATAATATAAAGCCTGATTGGGAAAGGGCAAGAGCAGAAAACACCTCCCAGTCACTTCCGCATAGCACATATCTTAACCAAACTACACAGGAATTGTGCCCCTGGGAGAGGAGTAAGTTCCTGTCAGTCAATGAGGCTGACCCTATTTCCACTCTTTTCAGGGAATGCCCTTCATCATGGCCTTTATAATCCTTTGGTCTGCTTCTTAAGATAATCTTCCTGTTTATTTTTTCTATGGCCATACCTGAAATAGGCATTTGAAAGATATATTTTTTTAGTTCTGAGCAGCAGTATGTTATTACAAGTTCAGAAGTCTGAGATTGCCAATTCCACATTTTAGCATTTGCTACTGACAACACCCTACTTCTTGGTACTGAATTTTGAACTCTTAGTTGTAGCTAACCTAAATCAGATTTGAAGCTTTAATCACTGAAGTATTCACTTGGATTTATTGAAATATACTGCCTACAGAATTTCTGAGGAAGGTGGAGAAAAAGCAGCCAGACATTAAGCCCTAAACCACATCAAAGATCGTCCAGGTGAGGATATCACTGCCATTATTACCAATTTCTAGATACCTCAACTTTATGTCATCTCACATGTCACTGAAAGAGCTACCATAGCATCACTGTTGTCCCCAGAATCTGTCTTGCTGCAACTATTGCATTCAACTGCAGCAAGACAGTTATCTGCCATCCCTGCTTCTATAAATCACTAGATCCCCATTCACATTCTGGGGAGGGAGCTGATTGGCTCATGCTTGGTTATGTGCTCAAAGGTGACTGCAAAGAAAGTGATTATCTGGAACTTTCAATCATTACTTTTTTTAAAGTTTTAAAATTTATTTTGAGAGGGGTTAGGGGAAGAGAGAGAGGGAGAAAGAGAATCCCAAGCAGGGGATGCAGGGTTTGATCCCACAAACCGTAAGATCATGACCTAAGCCAAAATCAAGGGTCGACAGTTTAACTGACTGAGCCACTGGGGTGCCCCTGAACTTTCAATTCTTATACTGAGAGATTGTTTTTGCATTCTATCAAAGCTCTTAAGGTCAAAAATTCCCCAAACATAGGATGGGGTTCAGATGCTGGGCAGCCAAAAGAATGACAAAAGTTCATTAGAATTGTGAACTACAGCAACAAGAATCAGAGCACATATAGTTAAGTTTACTTTCAAAGACTTTTGCTCTACCTGGATAGTCTCCAAAAATGTTCTTTGTTCTCAGTAGTTTTGTGCTCTTAGCAATTTGAATAGTCTCTAAACAACTTTTCCTTATCTTTCTGAGATGACAGTTTCAGCACAGCATTTAAATTCTCCTAATATCAAATAAAAAATTTTAACTTATAACTGAAGCTAAATCTAAGAAATTAAAGTCTATAATGTCTAACTTTCACAATACGGAGGCTTTATTCATATCTGTTTTTCTTTGTTCAGAGAGTTCTTAAAATGTTCCAGTTTCATGATTTAATTTCATTGGGATTAAGTTTGAAGTACTCAAAATAATATAATGAACCAGTCATAATTATGTAAGATAACCAATACTGATTTTTTTCCCAAGATAATTTTCTAGTTGCCATAGCTTGCTTGGAGGATGTAAGGGGTACACTGGAAGTACTCAAAATTTAATAGCCCCTTAAGAACAGTTCTCAATCAATGACAGATGGGAGTTGGTAGATACTTACTCTGCTTCTTCATCCCATAGTAGGAATAATTCTGAGAAATGTTCTTACACATCCCTGTTCCTTAATGCTGATTCCTGGAACCACCTCTCAAAACTACTGACTTGTGCATTCTTGTCTCAGTGTTGGTTTCTGGAAGAAGAGAAAGACCCAACATGAACCATTAACTGAATCAAGTTACTTATGACACTCAGCTGTATCAATTATGGATGAGAGCAGTGGACCAGCAGATAGAATTTACTGGAATACTATAAGTTTCCTCTCTCCTCTCTCCCTTTCCTTTTCTCTTTCAGGCAGACTATACCATGAGTAAAGATGGGTGTTAACAGCCTCATTTTATAGATGGAGAAGCTGATACTAGAAGAATTTAACTATCTTTTCTGAAGTAAACCTACTAATGAATGTCCCACTGTCAATTTGAACTCAGGTTCAAATTCTTTCTGCTATGCCATAATGTCTGCTGATGTAAAGACTATCCTACGTATGCCTTGATATAGGTTTTCTCCTGTGTCAGTGCTAGATCTTCATAGCATTATCATTGTGCAGAAAAGCCTTTGCTAAGTTTATGAAATCCTATTAACAAAAACTACATATAAAATAACCACCTACTTGCCATCACTGTTGATGGGAGTATATATTAATATACCTTTGGAAAATAATGTGATAGTATTGATCAGTCTTAAATCCACATAATTAAAAATCAGTACATTTAAAATTTTTTATCAAGGTATTCGTGTACAAAATTTAAGCTTTAAGTAGTTCTTAAAAGTTTATAATGAAAAACAGTAGTAACTCTGCTCTCTCTCTTCTTCCAGAGTTGCTCTTGAGAGGCAACAACTTAAAATTTTTTAGCTATTTCTTTTACATTTATGACACAGGTCTAAATGTAAATGTAAATTCTAGCGCTACTATTTCTTGGTTTCCCAACTTTAGATGTTATCAATTAACATAATCAGCCTGCCAATCTCCTGTGCTGGGCCCCCACTTATAGGATATCAGCCTTCCTCTCCTTTTGCTAAGGAACATCTTCAAAGAACTCAATATAACTTCACAACAGGTTAATAATGTTTAGTCCATGTATATGTAAGAGATTTTCATTTTATCCTTATGCTTATAGTTTGACAGAGTAGTGAATTCAAAGTTAAAAACCAGTTTCCTTCTGAATTTGGAAGGCATCTCTCCCTTGTCTTCTCACATTTATTTTTGAGATACCATGTGACCTTCAGACAGTAACTCTTTTTCTTTTCTTTTCTGAAAGTTTTTGAATCTCCTTTTAATCCTGGGTAATTCTAAAATTTTTTATGTGTTCCCTGGCATGGGTATTTTTAAAACATATTATGCTGAGCATTTATGAGAACTTTTAAACCTGGGGACTGTGCTTAAAGTTATAGGATATTTTTCCAGTTATATCTTTGATAATTTCCTCTACACTATTTTCTTGGACTCTCATTTTAGAGATTCTAACCATTAATTTCTGTGAATTAATCCTGTAAGTCTTTTTATTCCTCTTCTATTTTTCAGCTCTTGTATTCTAATTTCTGCAATATTTTCTTAAGTTTGTATTCCAACTCCTCCATTAAATTTTATTTTATATATTATATTTTAAATAGTCAAATGTTATATCTTTCTTCTGTTTCATTTTCACTATATCTTGTTTTTATTCTATGAGTGCATTTTCCTCTACTATCTCTCTAAAGTTATTAAATATGTAAGTTTTCTTTTTTTCCAGCATAACTTCCTTTCTTCCCGAGTACTCCCTCTACTTTATTTTTTCCTATTTACTTTTCCTTCTGTCTTATGTTTGTGACTTGCTTCAAATGTGATGATTCTGGTCTCTCCACTAATGTGCAAGGTACTAAAAAACATTTTTTGGTAGAATTTGCTAACTATGGATTTCATTTTAAAATGGTATGGTTGGAAGCTGGCTATTTCTTTGGGAAACTCAAATATTTTCACCTGCAAAAATATCTTCCTGAGAACAATATTCCTAGAGGGGGACTGGGGTTCTCAGAGTAAACTGAAAAAGGATTTGAGTATCCTATCATTCAGTAAGCAGATGCTCCCTCAATATTAGTGTTTTTAGCTTCTCATTTCACTCTACCCTCCAACTTAAGTTGGAGCCATTCTGATCCAATTTCTCCACATAATAAATTTATAATCTCCTACTAGATGGAAGAGTTACCTTTCTGGATGGAGAAATTGGAGATGGAACTGCTCCATTTAAAGACTTCCAACTAATCACTTGTTTTCAACCCTATGTTGCCTTCTGCTTTCTATGATACCTCATGTCTCTAAATTCTGAACTTCTCAGGCAGAGGCAAATCAGCTTGGTTCATAAATTGCTCCTTCTGTACATATGAATTTTGTTGCCCAAGGCAGTTACTACCTCTCCATTGGATCATTTGTGGGTCTAATTCTATTGCCTATTTTTCCTCTTGACCCCATTTCTTGGTATGTCTGGTAATTTTAAATTGACTGCCAGATATTTAGTGTGACAGATTATAGACTCTGAATGATCTTATTTTCTCCAGGATTTTCTTCTTAGCTTTGGTTAAAATATAGATTAAGAGCAGATTGCCTTAAGCCAGTCAGGGGCTGAGCAAATTCAAGACTGAGTTTCGGTCTTTATAAGGTATAACCTATTTTCTTAAATATTTTTTAAAAATATTTATTTATTTACTTTGAGAGAGAATGTGTGTGTGTGAGCCGAGGAAGGGCAGAGGGAGAGGGAGAGAGAGAATCCAAAGCAGGCTCTGCACTGTCAGCATAGAACCAGATACAGGGCTCAAACTCATAAACCATGAGATCATGACCCAAGCCAAAATCAAGAGTCAGACATTTAATGAACTGAGCCACTCAAGTGACCCATAACCTATTTTTTAAATGCTATTTATTAGGGTATAACCCTGCATATATATTATACCTAAATTAAAATTTTTTTTGCTTTAAAAAGTCTGGTGAGTGATTTTAACTAATACATCAGATAATGAGTTTTGTAAACATATGTTTTTTTAAACTATGCATATTTACTTGCCAGGAATAAGAGTAAATATATGATATTTGGGAATGTGGTGTTAAGCTAAGGATCAACATGCCACTTTATTTTGGGGAACAAATCCTACACAGATTTGTCCAATAAAAATCATATACTTTCATTAAAATAAATTTCAGTGTATTAATGACAGAACACAGTATTTATGGGGTGCCTAGGTGGCTCAGTGGCTTAAGCGTTGACTCTTGATTTCAGCTCAGGTCATGATCTCATGATTCGTGGGTTTGAGCCCTGCATTGGGTTCCATGCTGACAGCACAGAGCCTGCTTGGGATTCTGACCCTTGATTTTGGCTCAGGCCATGATCTCACAGTTTGTGGGATTGAGGCCTGCATTGGGCTCTGTGCTAGCAGCATGGAGGCTGCTAGAATTCTCTTCCCCACTGCCCCTCTGCCCGTTCCCCACTATCTCTCTCAAAATAAATAAACTTAAGAAAAACAGTAAATGTATACAAAAGATGAGTAAATCAAAAATTATAAATAAGAGGGTTCAAGTAAATGGATAAATAAATGAATAAGACTGATTGTTATTGAATGCCTGTGATCTTACCTTCCAAATTTCCTGGTCATTGGGTCAATATGGAAGGGGGAAGATGCAAATTAGACGCAAGTAGCGCTTCTCAAACTTCCCTTTTTAAGGGAACACTTAAGGGGCTATTAAACTTTGAGTACTTCCAGTGTACCCATTACATCCTCCAAGCAAAGTCAACGCTTAACCCACTGAGCCACCCAGGTGCCCCTATTTTCTTTTTTTTTCCTCATCTTCATTTATCAAACACTTCTATGTTTATTTGTTGTCTGCTTCTTTATAGCCTTTTTGGGAAATAGATGGGAGAATAAACTATATCTGTTTACCTGTCTATCTAAATATCACATTGCTTTATTCATTGCCTTTTATTATAAGCTTACTTTGAGTTTTCTTGTAAGACGGTGACCTGCTTTATTATTTTGTGTGGCATTTTTATTAAAATCACTGGAAAATCAACCTAATCCAATATAAGGAGGTTAGATAATAAACATAAGAGACATTAGTGTTTCTTAGGCTATTCAAATGGAATCACTATATTGCTGTGCTTTAAAATATGTAGGGTACCTTAAAATACAAGGAAAACCATTAGTTGTGTACATTTGGTCACAGGAAATTAGTATTTCTTTTAGGTTACCCTATGAATTTTTTTTCTCAGAGGCAAAAACAATCCAACACTTATCATGGATATTTTTAGGAGCATTTATATGTAGGGACTACATGATATCAGGATGATGTAAAAACATTTTCATGAAGCAAGAATATCCTATCATGTCCCCTGAGTGACATGAAGGAATATGTCATTCAAACTCATAAAAATACTTTTGCTATCCTATTACTCCATACTGAATAACTTATTCAGCTCATTTGACTTTGTGTCCACGGTCACACAGCTGAGAAGGGGCAGAGCTGAGATTTAAGCCTAGACTGTCTAGTCAGACAGTTGAGAATATGATCTTAACTACCATGCCTATACTGAGAAAATCTAATAAGTCATTAGGCTTAGGAATAAACTTAGAAATTTAATTTACTAGCCTTCTGTAGAAACATTTCTGTTGACTGTGCCAGATTTCCATGCCCAAATGCATCATCGTATATTAAGATTCTTCCACTTCTATACAGAGCAATCATTCAATTATGTCCTTCTATACCAGAATTAAGGAAGAACCCATTCAGCCTCTTGTAAAGTATGTGGTGTCCTCAATTTTGTTAAAAGTCTTACCATCCCTACACTAGCATTCAGAATTGACATCAACAGAATTTGAGTGCAATAGCCTACAAAACTGCCAAACTTCTTTATTAATTTACATTAAAATTATCCAGGGGTGCCTGGGTGGCTCAGTCAGTTAAGCATTGGACTCTTGGCTTCAGCTTAGGTCATGATCTCATGGTTCTTGAGTTCTGCACTGTCAATGCAGAGCCTGCTTGGGACTCACTCTCTCTCCTTTCTCTCTGCCCCTTTGCCATTCATGCTTTCTCTCTCTCTCAAAAAAAAAAAAAATGAGTACACTTTAAAAAAATATATTCCGTAAACATTTATTGAAGACTGCTATGCTACAGGCACCATTCTAGATATTGAGGATTAAGTGAGGCACAAGATAGATAAGGCCTTAGCTCTCAATAAGCTCACTTGCTAGAAGGGAGAGACAGATCATAAATAAACAAACAAAATGTCAGAAGTTTCTTGCAGAGAATTAAACCTGGGGACACAAAAGCAAGATGGTAGAGAGGAGCTCTGTCACTGCTCATAGATCTTTAAGACTTCTCATTTTAGATAATGGCTTTCTTCCCTTGGAGAAAACTCAGCAAGTGCAAAGCCTTCCTTAAATTTATCATGGTAACTTTAATAATTGATCCAGCACTCTTTCTGCTATTAATGGATAGAAAAGTCTGTATCTCTTTAAGGAAATGGTTTGCTTGAGATAATGACTTTACCATTAGTGATGTCCTGTTTTATAAAAAAATTATTTATTTTATTTTAGAGGGAGGGATCATAAGTGGAGGTGGGAGAGAGAGAGAGAGAGAAAGAAAGAAAGAGATAAATCTTAAGCAGGCTCCATGCTCAGCGCAGAGCCTGACATGGGACTCAATCCCACAACCCTGGGATCATGACCTGAGCCAAAATCAAGAGTTGGATGTTCAACTGACTGAGCCACCCAGGTGTCCCTGTAATGTCCTTCTAAGAATTGGATTGAGAACAGTTTCTGTGGAAACTCAAATATAGGAAGAGAACATGGGGATGACTTCCAACTTTGACTGACCTTGGGCCTGCTCTTCACTTAGAGGGTTAGTGATATCCTCCATAAAGAAGGAAAATATGATTACCAAACTCAAATGTGCATTATTAGAATTCAACACACATGTATCCTTAGGGTATATTGTTAAAGTTCCTGTAACAAAATACGCTAATCTGGATGGCTGAAGCAACAGAAATTTATTATCTTGCAGTTCTGGAGACTAGAAGCTTGGAAATCAAGATGTTGTCAGGGTTGGCTCCTTTTAAAGACTGTTAGGGAAGAGCCTGATCTTGCCTCTTTCCCTGTGTCTCTTTACATCATCTTCTGTCTATGCATCTCTCTGTGTCTAAATTTCCTCTTTATAAGGACACCGGTCTTTTGGATTAAAAGCCCACCCTAAATTAGTATGATCTCAACTAACTATATATAAATCCTATTTCCATATAAGGTCATATTCTGAGATACTGGGGGTCACGACTTCAACGTGTGAATCTAGAGGAGACACAATTCAACCCATAACCCAACCATATAGAACTCTGTGCTACATATCATAATTGTACAATATTAAATGTGTTCTAAAGTATTAATTAAAAAGACCCTCTTTCCAATTAAATATTTACTTAAAATATTATGCAGTTTAAATAAATCGATATTCAGGTAGAATATCCAGTCAAGGGAGAATTGAGAGGGAAAAAAATGCTCCCTCTAAATTGAAGAGCTAAGAAAATTGAAAACAACTGGTGAATTCAACACTGGCACATGGTGAGGTAAGTTTTGTTTCCTCTCTGCAATGTGTCCTGTATTTTAACTCTCACGGTCAAGGTGCCCAAAGCTCTAGCAGCATTTAGTTCCCCCGCCCCTCAAAGACTCCTTGCCTTTAGTAGACTTCCATTAACCCCTCGTATATTGACAAAGATTTCCATGCTAATTAATTTCCATCAACTAAGTATAAATTTGTGGATATGATAGCTGATTAATTTTTATTTCTTCTTTTTTCCTTCATTTACTTTTTAGATAGTCTTTGAACCCAAAACTATACATCTAATCTTGATCTCATATGTAATCATCACAGTATAAGCAATTTTGCCATAATTTTAGGAATAGAGCACTTTATTTCATGAGAATATTGGAAACAAAGCATGAGCTAAGGACTTTGGCCTTTTCTTACTAAAGTTTACATTCTAGGATTTTCCTTAACCACTCACTCATCCATTTTTTCCTCCAAAATGGAAATTGATTCATATTTTCCTGGTTGCACACATGTAATCCATATTTCTTATTAAAATTTAATAAACTATAGACATAAAGGCCCAATAGCTACCTTTTTAAAACTTATTTTTAATTTATTTTTTTGTTTATTTACTTTCGAGGCAGAGAGAGAGAGAGAGAGCACAATTGGAGGAGGGGCAGAGAGAGAGGGAGACACAGAATCTGAAGCAGGCTCCAGGCTCTGAGCTGTCAGCACAGAGCCTGATGCAGGGTTTGAACCCATGAACCACGAGATCATGGCCTGAGCTGAAGTCAGACACTTAACTGACTGAGCCACCCAGGCACCCCTCAATAGCTACCTTTTTATTTATTTATTTATTTATTTATTATTTTTTTTAATAGCTACCTTTTTAAAATACCTTCTTCCAAACCTTTTCTATACACATACTAATATGTATAAATTTTATAAAATGGTGTCATAAATGTGCACTGTTTGTAATAATCTCTTTACACAGAAAAATGTAGCATAAAGGTATTTATTTGTGGGCAAATAGAGCCTCATATTGTCATTTAATCATTGCATGGTATTCCTTGCATAGATATGGTAAGACGTTTTTAATAGATTGACCCTACAATCCTTGATTTTTTACATTTCCAGAATTTTTTCCAGATTTCATGCCAATATTTACCTATTTCACAGGGGCCAGCCTTTTTAGGTTCAAACTACAAGTTTTAGCAATAAAAATAGAAACCCAGAGCACTGACGCCAGAGACATAACTCCTATCAGGTCGCATCCTGTGCAGAGTGCCACCATTTTTCCACTGTGAAACATTACTTGAACAGATTCTTAAAATAGCACTCCCTCTTTTTAGCACGCCAGCGTCTCACTTGTGTTATCTGGCCCTCCCAAGCGGCCAGCAAGAATTCTCAACTCCTCGGCCTCGGAGTCCCTCTGTCTTTGTGCCAGACCAGACTTAGCAATCAGGGCAGAACGCTGGGGAGCTGCAGGCAGTTGGCACTTTGGGACAGCAAGAGGGAATGTAGACACATGGACCCGGCCAGCTCCCTGTCTCCACTCATGACAAGAGATCCTGGTGTCATGCATAGTAGTGTTCTGAGTTGGGGAGGAAAGGTCAGGGGTACAGGCTCATGGTGTGCTCTAAGCCCAACCTTGACAGCTCCCAATTTGTACTTGCTGTTACCTATAAATTACAGAGCAAATTTAGGGAGATTATAGATTTTCCAATTCTCTGGTTTTCACTAGACATAGTATAACTTAGTAAAAGAGCATGGGCTTCAGAATCAGTCTTACATTCAAGACTAGATCCATGAGACCTGATACATGAGGTACTCAGTAAACACTGGCTAAATGTATGGAAGGTATGTTCGCCAACTGTATAAAGAGAATGATAATAGTATCACTTCACTGGATTATTATGAAGACCATTTGACGAATGCACAATTGGCCTGTAAAAAGGTACTTCATAAGTTAGAAATGCCATTTTATTATTCTCAGAAGAAAAATAGAGTTCTTACTAGAATCAGTTTTACAATGCCCTTGCTCAACTTACTTGTTCAACAAATAGTTATTAAGTAGGTACTGGAAAGAGTACTGGGAAGTACTGGGGAAAGATGTTGAATAAGATACTGTCCAGAGCTGCAATCTGAAATTTTCATTCATTGAACACATTTATTCATTTCCCATTAGGTACTGAAAACACAGTCATCCACCTGCAAAATACTTCTACTCTACTTACTTCCAGCTCCATTGTCATCCTGTGGACCACAGCCACAGGTTCCTAACCCTATTACCCCTTGCTTCCATTCTTGACTTTTTAAAACCACTTCATATTCAGAGTCATTTTATAAAACTGTAAATCAGATCATGCCATTCCTTTGCTAAAGTATAAAATCCCATTTAGAATAAAATGCAAATTTCTTATCTTAGCACACATGGCTTTGCATGACCTGGCTCCTTCCTGTATCTCCAACCTCAGCTTAGCTCTCCCTTTAACTCCTTATGCTCCACTAGGATTCTAGGATTGCCAATTCCTAGACACAGCCAAGCTCTTTTCTGCCCGAGGCCTTTGCACGTTCCGTTCTCTCCATCTGGAATGCCATCTCCTAGGCTTTGTGGATGACAGTCTTCTTCTTTTCCTTAATGTATCAGCATGGAGGTTCCCTTCTCAAAGAAGTCATTCCTGTGCCCAATGACCAACATTTATTCCCTAGCACAAGCATCTTGTTTATTTCTTTCCTACTATTGTTTTTTACAATCTGCATTTATTGTTTCTATTTCTTTGCTTACCTGTTTATTGTCTGTCTCTCCCACTGAAACATAAGCCCCATGAAAGCAGGAGCCTCGTTCTTGACCATTGTTTGCTCTTCCTTACCTAGAACTGTGATTGTCACATAAAAGGCACTTGATAATTTATTATATGGAAGAATGAATGAATGCATTTTTATTGTTTTGAAAATCTTCAGGAGTAGAAATTCTGAATCTCAGGTTGGCACATTTTGGACAGATATATTTGGATGTGAAAACTTATTTTTATGTTGGGATACACTTTTTAAAAATTCCAGGGGCACCTGGGTTAAGTGTCTGACTTTGGCTCAGGTCATGATCTCACTATTTGTGAGTTGGAGCCCCAAGTTGTCAGACTCTGTGCTGACAACTTGGAGCCTAGAACCTGCTTCAGATTCTGTGTCTCCTCTCTGTGCGTGCCCCTCTGTGGCTCATGCTCTGTCTCTCCTGCTAAAAAAAAATAATTAATTAATTAAAATTTTAAAAGTTTCCAATATAATTAACACACTGTGTTATGTTATGTATAATATAATGATTCAACAATTTTATATTACTTGGTGCTCATCAAGATGAGTGTACCACACCAGGTGCATGGGTGGCTCAGTCAGTTAAGCATCTGACTTCAATTCAGGTCATGATCACAAAGTTTGTGAATTCAAGCTCCGCATCGGGCTCTCTGCTGTCAGCACAAAGCTCATGTTGGATCCTCTGTCCCACTCTCTCTCTGACCCTCCTCTACTTGCTCTCTCTCTGTCTCTCTCTCAAAAATAAATAAAAACATTAAAAAAAAAAAGATGTGTACTTTTAATCTCCTTCACCTATTTCACCCATCCCCCCACCTCCCTCCTCTTGGGATACACTTTAAGAAATGGATAGAGTGTGACTTGGGGAGGACAAAGGAGAGTCCATCTCTTTTGAGAGATAAGCTATGAGAACAACATTCCAGCAGCAGAGAATTTGAAAACTCATTTGTATTTAGGGACATGAGGAGTTGCTTTTCCACCATCCTCTAAGTAAGGGTTCATGGTGAAGAAGATGGGCTTTGAGGCTGGGAGGCTGGATTCACATGCCTGCCTCACCACTTATTAACTGTGTGACAGTGGACGAGTCAGATAATGGCTCCAAGCCTATATGAGTGAGAAACGGACTTCCTGAATAAGTGCTCAGTACATATTAATTATCCTTTGTATCTGTCTAAAAGGATGTTTTTAGACATACTGCTATGAATTTAAAATATACCAGTAGGCAAGGCCCAGCACAGGGCTGGGTAGGTCAGAGATGCTTACAAAGTGGGGGTGCAGCACAGCAGAGCACAGTGGTTCTCAGACTTGAGTGTACACCCAACTCAGCTAGGAGGCTGGTAAAAATCCAGAGGGCTGTGCCCCTCTACGAATTTCTGATTCAGGAGGTCTGGTGGGGCTTAAACATTTGCATTTCTACCATGTCTGCAGGTGATGCTAATGTTGCTGGTCCAGAGACCACACTTAGATTGATGGACAGTAGTTAAGTACACCAGCCACAGTGCCAGACTGGTTACATCCATGTCCCAGCTACCCCTTTTCACTAACACATGATCTTGAGTGAGCTACTTCATCTCTCTGGCCTCAGTTTCCTTATCTGAAAGTGGAAATAATAATAGAGCCTTCCTCTAGAGGTTATGAGGTTTAAATGAGGCCTCATATAGCACAGTTATTCAATACACATATAATCTATACTTATTGTATGGATTATTTGATTATTATTTGATTGCTATTTGTTATTTGTTAACAAAACCCAATAACAGTAAAACGTTGGATTGCAAGTAACATGTTTTGCGAGTGTTCCACATGTTCTGCGAGTGCTGCACATGATAAGCAAACATTTCTAATAAATTTTAGCGTGATAAATGAGTGATGCCTTGCAATACAGGTACCACGTGATGCAGAATGTCACGTGATCACAACTGAGACAATGGTTCTTAAAATTTGCTTTGATATACAAGTGCTTTGGATTACAAGCATGTTTCCAGAACGAATTATGCTTGCAAACCAAAGTTCTACTGTACAATGAATTTATAACTGTGCTATCCGATAATGTTCAGAGATTATGAAAATGCCATACTCCATGCTGTCCAATTCAGTTGCTATTCACTGCACACGGTTACTGAGCATTTGAAATGTGGCTAACGCAATTGAAGCACTGAATGCTTAATGTTTCATTAATTTTGATTAATTTAAATTTAAATAGATGCATGTAGCTAGAAAAGCACAAATTTCTATTTAAGAGTTCCTTCCTTAGACCTGGGCTTGTGGCAGTTCTTTGGAAAGCTGACAAACACAGGGCAGTGTAAAGACCTGAGTGTGTGAATCTACTACTTTCTGACTACTTGACCTTAAGCAAGCAACTCAATTTCCCCGCAACACAACCTCATCTGTAATATGGGAATAACACCTGCCATGATTCCTCAGAAATTCTCAATGTGTTGTACTATGATAATGTAAAATCATAAACGTAATACAATTGCAAAGATTCCTTTAAAACTTCATACCACCCTTTCATATCTTCTTCCCTATGACCTGCTGTAACGGCAATGGCTTCATCATCTTCAGTCTTTTGTGTCCATGGTGCCCAACACATAGTAGGTCTTGAGTTAAAATGCAGCCTCCATGCCAATGTCTTCTAGTTTGATCTGCACGTATTGGTGCCCCAGGGGATGTAGTAAAAAGAAAAATATATTATTTTAAACACACTAATATGCCTTAAAAAGTTATTGTCTAAAAGTCTTTTTAACTTTATTTTGTTCCAATTATAAGTACTTCATAGTTGTTTTAAAATTGGAAAATGTGGGGAGCCTGGGTGTCTCAGTTGGTTAAGCATCCAACTCTTGACTTCAACTCAGGTCATGATTTCACAGTTTGTGATTCTCTCTCTCCCTCTCTCTGCCTCTTCCTTGCTCATGCTCTACTTCTCTCTTTCAAAATAAATGAACTTTAAAAAAATTGGAAAATGCAAAACATTATGAAGAAAAAATACAAGTCGCCTACAATATCTCCACCTCACTAACATTTTAAAGCATTTTTTCCAACAATATATTCATTTATTCATTCAACAAATATTTCTTTTTTATTTTTTAAACTTTTTTTAACATTTATTCATTTTTGAGAGACAGAGCATGAGTGGGGGAGGGACAGAGACAGAAGGAGACACAGAATCTGAAGCAGACTCCAGGCTCTGAGCTGTCAGCACAGAGCCCGACACAGGGCTAGAACTCACGGACTGCAAGATCATGACCTGAGGTTAATAACCAACTGAGCTACCCAGGTGCCTCAAAAAAAATCTCTTGAGTATTTGCTATAGACCAGGTACTTTCTAGGTGATGGTAATATAGCAATGAACAAACTAGACAAAAGTCTTTGCCTTCATGGAGTTACGTCCTAGTCAATGATATATGAAGACTCAGTAAAATATATACACAGATTTTAAAAACTAAATTGAGCTAATGTTGGGGCTCCTGGGTGGCTCAGTCGGTGAAGCATCCAACTTCAGCTCAGGTCATGATCTCACCGTTTGTGAGTGAGCCCCGCATCAGGCTCTGTGCTGACAGCTCAGAGCCTGGAGCCTGCTTCAGATTCTGTGTGTCTCTTCTTCTTTAATCCCTCTCCTGCTCACTCTCTGTGTCTCTCTCAAAATAAGTAAATGTTTAAAAAATTTTTTTTAAATATTTAAAATAAATCAAGCTAATGTTGTTCATACTATTGTACATTTATTGTTTATTTTCCTTTCCATTATGTTGTGAGAATTTTATGATTTTTGTTGTTTTTATAGATTTATCCATAATATCCATTGCCTGCTGAGCCAATATATGGGGTTTTCTGGGGCAAAAGGAAAAATAAATACTTAAGTTCTATCTTTAGGAACTTTAGCCTGGGTGTGGTGTTCTTAGGGGATCAGACTGTCCAGGGAAGGCCCCATACTGTGTACCTGAATCCCAAGTCTGGGACTCAGTGTTCACATCTCAGATTCTACTGGGTTTTCAGGCATCATTTCATCTTGTGACTCTAAAACATTTCTTTAGGTCTTAAAAAGAAATTTTTCTCAGGGTGCCTGCGTGGCTCAGTCGATTAAGCGTCGGACTTCAGCTCCCGTCGTGATCTTGTGGTTCATGAATTTGAGTCCTGCGTTGGCCTCTGTGCTGACAGCTTGGAGACTGGAGCCTGTTTCGGGTTCTGTGTCTCCTTCTGTCTCTGCTCCCCGCCTCCTCCCACTTGCACTCTGTCTCTCTCTCAAAAATACATAAACATTTACAAAAATTAAAAAAAAATTTCTGGAGTCATTAGGACCCATGTTGCTTGTGGTCTACCCTCTTCTATTTCTGCATGGCTAACCTAGCTAATTACTCTGCCCCTTTGCAGATTCAGATGAAGACCACTAAAACTGAAATCCTGAAAGAGGCTTCCAAGCCAAAGTAGTGAGGAGCATGGTGAATGGGGAGGGGAGAGCAAAGATCATATTCTGATGAGCAGTTGTCACTACTGGACAGAGACAAGAACAGTTTGTCATCTTCGTGTCCTGGGCCATGACTACCACAGCCTCACCTCTTCACATGGAATCCCTGTCTTGTTTCTTCTTGTTTTGTTCTTCCTCTCTCCTTTATTCCTACATCCTTTGCCTCTTCGGATCTGCAAAAAGGGATTGAAGGAAGCTGTATTTCCTCAACACATCAAGGGCAAGGATTTCATCTGACTTGGGAATAAAAGAACAAACCCAAGAACAGATGCCATTTCTAAGTGGGGGAAAATATATTGATGGGCCCCGAGGCAAATCATCAAGAGGGGTGTTCTTTTTTAATTGTCTAGAAGAGAACAAGGAAGATGTTAATTGGTTGCTGGTGTCTGCCCTTATTAAAGGCTTGAACCAGGACAGAGTCTAGAAATGAGCAGGCATTCCATACAACAAATCATGCCACAGAGCTATATGTGCTGAAGAAAACTGCTGGCATGTCTTACTGCTTTGAGATTTTATTGCCAATTATTTCAGGCGACATCTCTGCTTCTCTTCTTTTGTTTCTTCCCACAGTTTTCATCACATCAGTCATGGTGATGGTTCATTCTCATTGCTAGCAGTCCTATACAAAATACAACCATTAGCAATGAAATGCTTTGCTACTGGATGAAGAGAAAGTGTAATATAGTATGAGAGTGTGGACCAGTGCTGTCCAATAGAAATAGAATACAAGCCATGACTGTAATTGAAAGTTTTCTCATAGCTACATGAAAAAAGAAAAATAAATAAAATTGTGATGTCTTTTTTTAAAAAGTTTTAAAAGATGTATATTTATTTATTTTTGAGAGAGAGAGAAAGAGAGAGAGAGCACACACAAACAGGGGAGGGACAGAGAGAGAGGGAGACACAGAATCCAAAACAGCCTCCAGGCCTCGAGCTGTTAGCACAGAGCCCAAGAAGGGGCTCAAGCTCACAAACTNAGCCATGACTGTAATTGAAAGTTTTCTCATAGCTACATGAAAAAAGAAAAATAAATAAAATTGTGATGTCTTTTTTTAAAAAGTTTTAAAAGATGTATATTTATTTATTTTTGAGAGAGAGAGAAAGAGAGAGAGAGCACACACAAACAGGGGAGGGACAGAGAGAGAGGGAGACACAGAATCCAAAACAGCCTCCAGGCCTCGAGCTGTTAGCACAGAGCCCAACAAGGGGCTCAAGCTCACAAACTATGATATCATGACCTGAGCTAAAGTTGGACACTTAACCAACTGAGCCACCTAGGTACCCCATTTTAATCATGTCTTATTGAACCTTATCTAAAATATCATTTCAACATGTAAGCAATAGAAAAATTAATGAGATATACAGGGTGCCCGGGTGGCTGAATTAGTTAAGCGTCCAATTTCGGCTCTGGTCATGATCTAGTGGTTCATGAGTTTAAGCCCCATGTTGGGCTCTGTGCTGACAGCTCAGAGCCTGGAGCCTGCTTCAGATTCTGTATCTCCTCTCTCTGCCCCTCCTCAGTTGTACTCTGTCTTTCAAAAATAAACTAAAAACATATAAAAATTTTTAAGAAAAATTAATGAGATATATGTGTTCCATACTAAGTCTCCAAAATCTAGCATACGGCACACCTCAATTCTGACTGGTCACATGTCATGTGCTCAGTAGCCACATGGACTAATGGACACTCTATTGGGCAGTGTAGGTACTCCACAGCCAGAGCAACTAGAGGTGTAATATTGGGAAAGTTACAAAATTTCTGTGAGTCGGTTTGTCATATATAAAGCTGGGATAGTCCCTACTTCATTTAGAATTGTTATCAGAAAAGGGATGCCTGGGTGGCTCAGTCAGTTGAGCTTCCGACTTCAGCTCAGGTCATGATCTCACAGTTTTTGAGTTCGAGCCCCACATTGGGCTCTGTGCTGACAGCTTAGAGCCTGCAGCCTGCTTTGAGTTCTGTGTATCCCTCTCTCTCTGCCCCTCCTCTACTACTCTGTCTTTCTCTATCTCTCAAAAATAAACTTAAAAATTTTTTTTAAAAAGGAAAGATTTATCATTGTTATGAGGATTAAATGAGTACTTAGAACTTTGCCTTACACAGAGTTGGTGCTAAGTAAATGTGCCCTTTTACATTTAACCACATCCTTGTAATGATCAAAGCAATCTTTCAGTAATGTCCCTCTCTGAGCTTTCTAAATAGGGACTATATGTCTGATATTTTGCAATGATAAAAATCATATGACATTTCAGAATTCCTGTCTCACTTCAAACAGAGGTTATCAGAGAAAGTTTGGTCTTGAGCTGTGCTTTCATAAAGCTGTGTAACCTATAACTCGACAAAGTTCCTTATACTAGTAAGTCTGCAAATAGATTTTTTTAAGTAGGGGGCTACATCCAAGGTGGGGCTTGAACTCATGACCTCAAATCAAGAGATCAAGAGTCGTATGCTTTACTGATTGAGCCAGCCAGGCATCTCTGCAAATAGATTCTTATTGAATTTTCCAAATAAACCGCATCATGTATTTGTTGGGATATAAAATTAGGTTCACAGCTGTAAAATTATCCCAACTTGCTTTCTGGTGATCTCTTGAGAGGTTCAAACCATGTTTCACTATAATAAGAAGATAGCACTGTCTTCTTGAAACTATGGCTTACAGCCACAAACCAATATTAATATCACAGGATATATTTGAGGTCCGAAGCACCCTGATATATTAATTGTTACCTGGGGCACTTTTATGACAGCTTATAAATAAACAGTTGAGCAAGTCTATGACAGTCGTTATGGATCACTTAAAAAATATATCTTAGATGTTTCTAAATCTTAATTCTTTCATTCATTTACATATTCAGTCATTTAACTATCCATTTATTCAACAAATATATATTGAGGGCTTACTATGAGCTAGAAATTTTGCTAGGTACTGAAGAGTCAATAGTAAGCAGAACATACTTACTTATATGTTCCCATGTCCCCACGAGTGTATAGTCTAGTAGAGGAGACAAATGTTATCCAAATAATCACACAAATAAAATTGTCAACTGACATAATTGCTATTGAGAAGACAAAGGATTCCTTTGAGTGCCTATGAGGAGGGCATTTGATTTGGTCAGGGAGGTTTTTTTTCTAAGAAGTGCTGATTGGGCTGAGATCTGGATGAGTAGGAGTTAACCAGAGGGAAAGAGCAGGGAACTGCATTCCAGATGGAGGGAAGGGCATGAATAGAAGTCTTGGGGTGGCAGGAGCCTAGTGAGAGAAAGATACTAAAATCGTGCAGGAGGCTGGCTGAGGCTTAACTGGAAATAGATAAGGCCAGACATTGCAGGTTCTTGATGGCCATGTTAAGGATTTTATATTTACATGAAGGACATTGGGAGGCTGTCACTGGGTCTCCAAAACTTGGGGATGCTTTTCTTTGCTGTATCAAACCTCGTTTTAATTCTTTGTAATTATGATGAAATAAACTGTCAGGACACCAAGACAGAGACCAGGCAAAGGGCTACACATAACCTCTATTTCTTATCAAGTGCAACCAGTAACAATAGCCACACTAACTCCTGCCTCCAGTTCTCCCTGTAGCTGCTCTTCTTCAGTTATCCAACCAATTCTGAGCCTTAGCCTCATGTCTTTCTTGGTGTATAGCAGAGCAGCTGATAGGGGAGTTCTGACCACAGCTTATATGTGAACCCCTGAAGAAACTAACTGTTCCAGAAAAGGAAGGGAAGCTCTTACATATTTTAAGTCTGACCAATGAATCTCCATTCCTTGTAAGAGCAAGGAGGAAAGATGATTACATTCGGAAAAGTTAACTAGAAGGTGCCTGGCTGGGTCAGTTGGAAGAGGATGTGACTCTTGATCTTGGGGTTGTAAGTTTGAGTCCCACGTTGGGTAGAGAGATGACTTAAATTTAAAAAAAGAAAAGAAGAGATAATTAGATACAAGGTGGGGAAAAGAGTGGGGGGAGTTTAGAGAAGGTTAAGAGACGATGTAAAGAGATAAGTACACTATTTCCATCATCTAGGCAAGAGGTGACATCAAACTTGATGACAAGTAGATGGATCAGAAAGACCCAAGATGTTTGATGGATGTTTCCAGTCTGGAAGCTCATGTACTCCAGTCTGTGCAAAGCTCTTGCACTATTTCTTTGAGGCTTTTCTTACCTTCATTTTCTCTGCTCTTTCTTGCTATAACTCTTGCTATTCAGATGTTACATCCTATTTTTGATCTCTTTTTCTTTTTGACATATTTTCTGGAAGATTTCTTCAAACTTATCATTCAACATTTCTACTGAACATCAGAGAAAAAGAAATAAACGTAGGCCCAGCCTCATAGGAGATATCTAAAAATATCACACAAACCTGACTGGTGATTAGCACTGCTGTAGACTGAATGTTTGTGTCCCCACCAAATGTTTTATGTTGAAACCTATTTCTCAAGTCATCTTTGCAAATTCCTAACAGAGTCCTGAAAATACTGCAAGGGCAGGGGCACCTGGGTGGCTCAGTTGGTTAAGCATCCGACTTCAGCTCAGGTCATGATCTCACGGGTTGTGGGTTCGAGCCCCACATCAGGCTCTATGCTGACAGCTAGCTCAGAACCTGGACCCTGTTTCAGATTCTGTATCTCCCTCTCTCTCTGACCCTCCCCTGCTCACGCTCTCTCTCTCTCTCTCTCTCTCTCAGAAATAAATAAAACATTAAAAAAATATGGTGAATAACCACAGTAGTCCCTTCCCTAGGCATCGGGACCCTACATAACTCTCTGTGCCTCAGTTTCCTCATCTGTCAAAGAAGAGGAAATATAGTACCTATCTCAGAGGGCTTTACTCACTGAGTAAATCAGTCAATACCTATAAAATGTATGTATATTAAAAGGTTTCTGTATATTGTAATCACTGGAAAAGCATCAGTGATCACTTCACTATTATTATCAACACTATTATATGAGAGTAGAGTGGCTGGTAGGAGACATTTCTGGCCTAACGTTCTCTTGGGATGATATCAGCAAGTTAGTTGGTCTTTGAGAGTTCCTGATCTGTCTGGGATGGACAAATGTGCTAGAGTGTCCTTCCTGTACCTGCCAGAGACTCATGTGGACCTTAAACTCAGCTCTTGAGACTTTTCTAGGGTACACAGAGTCACTGAGCAGACAGAAGATTCTTTGAGATTCTAACAACTTGCCATTTAAACCTATAGATCCAAAAGATAATACCCTCCATCCTTAAAAGGTCCCAAAGTAGACAGGGTTTGCTATCCATCCCTGCATCATAATACCAAGAGGACAAGCTAAAGCAATGGCGGTGTGGACCATGCTAGGCTCAGTGACATTGTTGATGCAGCAAAGCACAATCTCACAAAAAGAGACCAGGTCGAATTTTTATTTAAAGAATGTTAGGCCTTGCTATTCCTAGAGCTGATCCATTTGCACAGCAACCCTTGCCCCTTCCCCCTTGCTCAGGGTGTGATTTATGCATGACTGAAAGCACACCAGTTAACTCTCTTTGAACCTGAACCTCTCCCCAGCTTGCCATTTGAAGATGGTTTATGGGCACAAAGCTCATCTCTGGAATGCTGAAAGAGCTAAATATTTGCCCAGTGGGCACTGCACCAAAGGCGGCCCCAGCTTTTTATCCTTGATGGTTGCTTCCAGGTAAGATTTTGCAAATCTATCTTGCTTCACACTTAACCACAGAGACAGACCCCTTAGCTTTGGGAAGGCAAGCCAATTCTCAAATTCCCTTACCTAAACTGGGTCAATTCTCCTGGACTGCCCCAGGCTCCTGATTCCAAGTGTAATCCTTTCATGTTACTTTTGTTAATTAACTATGGCTAGAGAAGTGTCAAAGAGCTTCAGACAAAATCCAAATTAATCTTGAATGAGGGATTATCTTCACTGAGTTTAAGGAGGCCCATCCCTTTCAGCAGCAGGTGGTGTATTTTCACATGTATAGAAAAGTATTCTCTAGAAATGTCAATCCTACAAATCTGGAGGCAGGACATAAAGTAGATTTAACCAATCAGGAGATATTTTTCATGCCATCTCAAAAGTAGCTCACAGATGCCTGACAGCTGCAGCTGTCCCGGCCCCTCGCGATGGCATTGCTCTATGACTCAGAGGGATGTTTATGCCAAAGAACATTGCCACTGCAACACTACCCCAGAGATGTCCCAGGAGAAAATAATCAGGAGCAATAAGTGAGAGCGGAAGGTCCTTGGGCAGACTTAGTCAAACCCAGCCCCATATGTAAGTGTAAATAGTGGTATATGGGGTGGTGGAAAATGTATAGGCTTTAGGATCAGACAGACTGGCCATAATTCTTAGCTCTGGCATTTTATATTCATCCAGTCAGTTATTTATCCATTCACTAACTCATTCAACTAATATATATTGAGAGTCTACTATGTGCCAGACACCATACTCGGTGCTGAGTGAAAGGAGTAAGCAGGACAAGCAACATAATTTGTGAGGCCAGTGAAAAAGGAAAATCCAGGTCCCCTGTTCAAAAAGCATTAAGAATTTCAAGATGGTGGGGCACCTGGGTGGTTCACTCAGTTAAGTGTCATGACTGTGAGGTCATGATTTCACTGTTCATGAGGTCATGCCCCATGTCCAGCTCTGTGCTGGCAGTGCGAAGCCTGCTTACAATTCTCTCTCTTTCCCTCTCTCTCTGTCCCTCCCTCACTTGTATGCTCTCTCTCTTTCAAGAATAAATACAGAAACCTTTTTAAAAAAATAATTTCAAGATGGTAATAGTACAGCATTAAACCAACCACAGGGCTCTTCTGATCATGGGGACTGTGTGCCTGCATTATATGAAGCCAGTTCTCATGATAAGCCTTAGGAAACAAGAGTGATTGTGCTCATGGAGCCAAATTCTGGAAATAAATTAGCTAATCACACCAATTAACCTAAAATTATGACTCTATAAGGACAGCTGAAGGACAAGAACATGGTGCCATGTCTGGAAGATGGGGTGTCTCAGTTAGCTCAGGCTGCCACCACAAAATACCACAGACTGGGCAGCTTAAACAAAAGAGGTTTATTATAGTTCTGGAGGCAGGAAGTCCATGATCAGAGTGCCAGCATAGTTGGGTTCTGGTAAAAGCTCTCTTCCTGGCTTGCAGATGGCCACCTTCTCTGTGTCCTCATATGGCACAGGAAGAGAGTTTTGGTCTCTTCCTCTTCTTAAAAAGACACCAACCACATCACGACCTCATCTAAACCTAATGATCTCCCAGAGGCCTCATCACCAAATACCATCACATTGGAGGTTAAGGCTTCAATAGACAAATATTGGGGGGCCACACACATTCAGTCCACAAGGAGATTTGATTAGTCAAGGAGACCAGGAAAGCCTTCGTCAAGGAAGTGATGCTCAGAATGAGATTCCAATGATAGTCATTAATCAGCAAAAATGAGACCTGACCTGTGAGGGACTCCATCATTGCAAAGCCAGTGATGAGCCTGCAAAGGAGAACATGTCAACATGGGAGGAAACCAGGAGAGGTGTGGGTTATGGGAGCCAAGGAAGGAAGGGTTTCAGGAAACACAGAAAACCTACGTGGGTGACCCTGGGAAGTGGTCTCATGTATCAATACAGGGATATACTCCCAAAGGTTTAGTGGGATTCTTAGCACACATCATTTTTATTCCTTCTTGGTAATTGTCTCTACTCAAAAGCAGTTTCATCTTTTCCCAAACAAGTAGTCCAGTTCTCAGTCTTGATGCATATTTCAGAGATGCAAGTTGAGGCACAGAGAATTCAAGTTTAAGTTTAAGAGGCTTCTAGGGGTAAGATAATGATCTAGAAACAGACATGTGAACATATATAGTGTGAAGTCACTGGGAGCCACCTCCAACTCCAGTCCCATCTCCTCACTCTTCATCTCATTCTCAAGACTCTACGCTCCCTGTGCTTTCAGTCCCAGGATGCAGCACCTTTGTTCCCCACCCCTTAACTCTTGCAATGCTGTTGCCCTGCTTCCTCTATTTCCACTCTCAGGCATGGCTCAGGACTGTTACTCATTCTTCTGACCACTGTTTACTAGTGGTTCCTTCGAGAGCTTCCTTCCCCAAACCTCTCTCTGTTTTACCCTTTTATGTTATCACTAATGTAATATGTAAATAAATGACAAATATAAAATACAATTCTTCTTATAGCCCCTATTATTTTCTTGATACCATTTATCCTACTTATGCCTCTACTTGTTAATGAAAGTGTCTTACTTCGCCATTGACTCCTGGCAGGCAGGTACTGGTATGTGTTCACTTCTATAGATCAAATTACCTACTGCATGAAGTTATTAAATGAATGAACATAAAAATGTGTTCACCATAAGCTGAAAGAACTCAATGTGATGCACTTGCTCAAGTCTGACTTAGAGAGGAAAATATTCTTGAAGATCATTTAAGCCTCATTTACAGAATTTCATAAGCTCCTCCTCTCCAATTCCACCATAGTATCCCACATTCCCATCACCATAGCAACCCATGTATTAAAATAAAAATTTTCTGAAGCCTGTACTCTGACTTTCATTTAGGGTGTGTGTGTGTGTGTGTGTGTGTGTGTGTGTTTAGAGGATAGTCCTCACAATCCATCAAACAGAACATGGAGTCAAGATCAAACATTGTGGTCTGAATTCTCCTGTGACTCAGAATTTACATATCAATCAGGCAGGGTTCCTAACTAGAAGATGGGGCTGGTGTAGGGGTGGGGTCAGGAATATAAACACTTGGAACTGATTATGGTAACATGTCTCAAGTTAGACATGTTCATGCCAAATTTCTAACAAATAATGGGTAGAGGAGCACATTCCAAGTTTTTTGCCTCTCTGAGTTCATTCCAACACCATCTGAATATTAGATCACCTTATGAATGATGTTGGGCTCTGTAGCATCTGTTTTCTGCAACTCACACTAGCTGATGCTACTCAACAAGTTCAGAACAAAGAATAAAAATTAAAAAAATAAGACTAAGTTCACATGAGAAGAACCTTGGGTGGGTTATTCACCAGAGTGTAGCCAGTTCACAAAGTGTACAAAGTTCACAAAGTGTCTGGCTAAAAGTAGATATGCCTGAAGGAAGGACTAGTAAAGAGGCAGAGAAGAGAGACAGAGAAGAGAAGGAGGCCTCTAGTGGTGTGTTATTGAGCACCTGAGACATGCACATTGGAGAGATCATCCAGAGGAATCTCAAAATTATTTGTCTTCCCCAGAAGTGAGGAAGTTAAGGTATTTATCTTCTAATTCCCAATCACTTGGCCTGCTTTCAGTGGGCCAAGAAAAGGCCCTTAAATGGAGAGGACTCCTACAGGCATACAATGGAGTAGTTAGTGCCCAGGGGTCATGGGTAGGGCACCTACAGGATCTGTTACAGATAAGAGAAAAACAGAGTGAAGAGCAAAATGAAGGGGTGATAACAGAAACAATTGTGTGTGTGGGGGGGGGTGTGTGCACGCACTTGCACACAGAGTAATGAGATCTATTGAAAATTTGTAAATAGTAAATAGAAATACCTCACAATCAACCCATCTATACAACTCTTCTCTCCACCTGACATAAGCACTTTCATATTTATCAATTTATAAAGATTATAAAGATTTGTATTTCTCATGCATGGATTTTCTTTTTTTTTGTAATCTTTTTTTTTTTTTTTTCTAGGAGAGAGAGAGACAGCGTGAGCAGGGGAAGGTCAGAGAAAGAGGGAGTCACAGACTGAAACAGGCTCCAGGCTCCGAGCTGGCAGTCAGCACAGAGCCCGACGCGGGGCTCGAACCCACGAACCGCGAGATCATGACCTAAGCGAAAGTCAGAGGCCCAACCGACTAAGCCACCCAGGCGCCCCTGCATGGATTTTCAAGCAGAGCAACACATTATAAAGCATTGATAAATAAAAATGGATTCATAGAAAAGAAAATTCCCTCAAGTGTTAATAAACATGATAAATGCATGAAAAGATAGTCTACCTCAGTGGTAATCATGGAAATGTATATTAAAGCAATGATATACGATTTTGGAGGAAGTATTTGGGAGAATATTAAAAAGATTAGTAATAAACATGGGCACCTGGGTGGCTCAGTCCATTGGATGTCCTACTCTTAATTTTGGCTCAGGTCATAATCCCACAGTTGTGGGATCAAGCCCCATGTTAAGCTCTGCATTGACTGTGCAGAGCCTGCTTAAGATTCTTTCTCTCTCCCTCTGTACCCCTCCCCCACTTGCTCTCTCTCTCTCTTCTCTCTCTCAAACAAATAAATAAATATAAAAATAAAATAAATAAAATTAAAAGTTTAGTAATATCCAGTGTTGACAAGGATATGGGTGAATAGACATCTCCATTGCTATTAAAAATTTGAGTTACAAAAAAATTTGAGTTACTAAAACAAACAAAAAACCACCTGAGTTGCTACACTAAATCTCAGTATACACTAAAATTAAAAGCATTCATACTCTTTGTCCTGAATAAATAAAAGCACCAGAATATACGGAGATTTGCACTAGGATGTTTATTGTGGCGTTATTTGAGCAAAAATATTAATGCCATTAATATAAAAAATAGAAAATTTGAGGTATATCCATACCAGTAAAAGTAATGCTGTTTCTGTTTATTTTAAGTAATATTCATGATGTAGGAAGAGATATTAACAAGTTGTATTGTAATGTGTATAGCACAATCTACTCAAGTAAAAAAAGGTAAGAGGAAATTTGTATGTGACACTGAAAGATATGGAAAGATACACTTCAACTGTTACTATTAGTTAACTTGAGATCTGGAAGAGCATGACGGGATTTGTGGTGGAGGAAATCCTGCAGATAAGACTGTTTGCTTTTTCATTGTATTGTTTGGCTTGTGGCAAAAAGCAGGTATTTCTTTTGAGATTTGAAAATAAAATCAAGTAAAGTGTGAAGAATTTGAGAAACTCAACAGATGAACATAGGAGAAGGGGAGGAAAAATAAGATAAAAACAGAATAAACTGAGGGTTACTGGAGAGGGTGATGACTGGGGGGATGAGTTAAATGGATGGGCATTAAGGAGGGCAGTTTTTGGTATGAGCTCTGGGTGTCATATGTAAGAGATGAATCACTGGTTTCTACTCCTGAAGACAAAACAACATTGTATGAACGAACTTGAATTTAAATTTTAAAAAACGTGAAGAAAAAACCCTCAATGTTGGCAGGGCTGTTGAGAAGCAATATGCTGACAGGTAATTGGAGGTCACAAGAATCAGTGGAATCATTGTTGAAAGGAGCTGAGCAGCATAAACAAATTTTCTAGAATAGATGATAGTCACTTTGGGAATATATCTGGAAGAAATAGCTACCTGTTCTCTCTTTATCATCCCTTTTACTTAAAAAAAAAATTGTAGGGACATCTGGGTGACTCAGTTGGTTAAGCTTCTGTCTTCGACTCAGGTCATGATCTCACAGTTCGTGGGTTTGAGCCCTGCATCAGGCTCTGTGCTGCCAGCTCAGAGCCTGGAGCCTGCTTCAGATTCTGTGTCTCTGTCTCTCTCTACCCCGCCCCCGCTCTCTCTCTCAAAAATAAAAACAAACATTAAAAAATTTTTTTTAAAATTGTATACATTTTTCTTCAACAGTGCAATAGAAAACCTAAGTGGCCAAAACCAGGGCATAATTCACCAAACCATAATGTACCAAGCACATTGCAATAGAACAGGAAAGGCCAGAACTCGATATATGCTGTGCTTGTGTTTGAGTCCTGGTTCTATTTCTTGCTGGCTGTGTGACTTTAAGCATGTCAGTTAACAACTTTGGGCTTTAGTTTCCTCATCTTGAAATGGGGACAACAATAGTATCTAACCAATAGATTTGCTCTGAGGACTCGATAAGATATGCATATCCTTATGGTTACTATCACTATTTATCATTTATAAAATACATGAGCAAATGAATAGACAAATGGAGAACTCTATATGAGATACTGCTAAGTGAAAAACAGGACATGTGTGCTTTATATTAATTATGTAAAAATGATTTACACAATGGTTAAAATAAAGAAGTCAACACATTTTGTAAATGCTAGTAGTTGGTATTTTGACATGGAATTATTTGCCTCTTTGATTTTATTGATGTTTTACTTTAAGATTAATTATGTAATAGCAAAAATACATATATAATATTAAAAGCAGATTTAAGAGAAAAAAATTCTTAGAGGGTCGTCCTTTGAAAACAAAAATAATGTTTTGTGGTGTGTTTGGGACAAATGTTTATTATGTCTCTTCCCACACCCTTTCACACACACACACACACACACACACACACACACCCCTCCAGAATATCTTCATTGTTCCAGGCTGCTCACCAAGCTGTGGCTGGCAATTGCAGTCTTACCAAAATAGAGTCTTCTAGAATGTCTTGCCAGAAGAACCACGGTCCAGGCTGGTGGAAGCATTTGGAGCAGGTCTACTCAGAAAGGAGATTGGAGAACAAGGAACACACAGATATCTATGCAAGAAAACTATATAAGCCTGATTTAAAAAAAAAAAAAAGGAAGGCTGAGTTCCTTAGTAGAGCAGATTAGGCCCCTCAGACTCTGGCTCAGCCTCCTTGTTAGTCTTGGCCCGCGGCATTGTGCAGGCTCCACCCTGCACTTTTAGCCAGCCCCACCAGCCTTCTTGCCAGTCCCTGAATACCGCATGATGCGTATTACTCCACGCCATTGCTTTGGCTGCTTCCTCTGTCAGGAATATCCTTCAGAGCCTCCAAGTTTTTCCTCTGAAAACCTTTCCCTGATTGTTTTCTTCTTTCTATGGAAGATGGAAGCACTATCCACTGTGCCCAGCACTGGGTACATTTCTCCACCAGACCACCTACCATCCTGTACCATAACTATTTGGCTCCATATTGTGACATCCCCAGCTAGATTATCATCCCTATGCATTTTTTGTTCCTCTTTCACCCTGCATAGTCACTAGTAAATAGCAGGCCTCCAAATCTGTCAGTTGGCAAAATCCACAGGGAATGAAAACACAGAAAGAAAATTCGGTATTCAGTGACATCCAAGGACAACTTAATTCAACACCTCACTATTACACAACCAACTCTAACACAGAATTAGGCATAAACCTAGGTCATGTTCAGATGTCACCCAAGAGGTTCTAGTTACAAGAAGTACAGAAACAACCATGATAATAATTCCACCTAATTTTACCTCTGCCTCGCATGAGTTCAAGTATAGTAATATATACCACTTGCTGGCAGTTTTCTTTCTTTTCTTCCCTCTCTTCCTTTTTTTCCTTCCTATCCATTTCATTCACACAACAAATTTTGACCAAGCATGCAGTACCCTGATACCACATTTAGCACCATGCTCTGGGGATACAAGCATTAGTAAGATGTAATTGCTGCAACATTTAGATTTAGAATCTGGTGTTGTCATTTAACCATAGAGTGAACTTTAGGGAAAGCAATCTCTATGACTCAGTTTCCTCATCTTTGAATTCACTTATCTTTTCTTCTATCAAGCAAGAATCTTTCTTTTTTATAAAAAAAATTTAATGTTTATTTATGTATTTTGAGAGAGACAAAGAGAGAGCGAACACACAAACGAGTGGGAGTGTCAGAGAGAGAGAGAATCTCAAGCAGACTCCATGCCTTCAGCACAGAACCTGATGTAGGACTTGATCTCACAAACTGTGAGATGACCTGAGCTGAAATCAACAGTCGGATGCTCAACCAACTGAGCCACCCAGGTGCCGAAGAATATTTCTTTTTCAGGGCTTTGGGAAGAGGGAGAATTCTCTTTGGCAAGGCAGAGAGGAAAGGAAAGTTATAGATACTCTTACAGGGCTTTTTTTTTTTTTTTTTTTTTTTGGTCCCATCACAAGGATGTTTGGCAACCTGCAGGAAGGAATGTGCTAGAGAAAAATAGAAGAGGAGAACCAAGTTAAGAGTGGAAAGGCATGTGAAAGGAGTAACAACAGCAGGTGGGTTGCCAGGATGGAAAGGAGAAAGGGGTGACTTAACCACCTGACTATAACTTAAAATATCTTTTCTATTCTATTGATATGGCTGTTGGATGTCACTAGTATGGTAGAATTTGCACAGCTAATGAATGAATGCTATCCATGGGTATAAGATAATCTATTATCATTGGAGAAGATGTTATTGCTTAAATCTGTAAGTCTTATGCATGGAAGTGAATTGTTGAAGAACTATATCAGCAACAAACACATCACTGAATTGTGTTCAAAATATATGGAAGAAGCTGATATTTAGTGGGGGAGAGAAAATATTAGTTAGCTTATATTTTCTCCAAGTTTCAGAATGTGGGCTTGGAGAGTCAGATCTCATCTCCAACACTTACTAGCTGTGTAACTTGGGCAAAAGGAGCTTCTTCACCTGTTAAATGAGGATGATACCTTCCACATAGGATTGTTGTACTCATAAACAGTAAAGAGTAATATTACATTAGCCCTCTTGAGATGGAGACCTGAGAATGGTTTTCTTCTTATATTAAATGTTTTGATGAAACAGAACTTGAACACTATAATTAAATCTGAATTGGATGAGGGTAGAAAGCAAAGGGGCTAGGAGAAGTTATCATCTGAATGAGCTATAATTAGCTTGGATAATAGAATAATAATATATTACACGGAAAGGGAGTACTACAGATATTTTGCCAGGTCTTCACCGAAACTATTAACACTTCACATATCAGAAGTTAAACCTAACCTCCTGAGTAAGGCAATTTGAGCCTATATTTATAACTGTCCTGGAAGTCTGTTGCATGGATGAAAGATCCTTGTTCATTTGGGATCTTAGTCAAGTTCAGGGCAATGAAAGAAGGGGAAAAAGACTCTAGGTAGCTAGCACTAATCTAGGATAGGGCTTGGGATCGATGTCTTAACTTGTTACAGAGATATTTTCGAGAGCGGATACTGTTGAACTTGCAGAGACATTAATATTATCCAACTAACAACTGTAGTGTGGCTTGTTTTTATCTTAAAGTGTTTTTCTCTGTATTATTATTTAAAACTTATTCTCCTATTTCAGTCATAGGAAAAGCTTGAATGCTTGAATATTCCTGAATTGCTTACCTGCAAGGGAAAATGACTTTGGGCATGTGTTCTTGGTATCGTTATTTTTCCTTTTCTGAATTCAATGGCCACAGGTACCCAAGGGCAGTCTCTGAGGACGAAGTTGGCTAAACCCAAGTGTAACCAGAGTTAGTGACATTTCCGTACTGTACCTGTCACCAGCTGTATCAGAACTCACGCTGTTTCATCAGTCCTACCAAATGTGCCCTTGAGCAGATGATTATAAACGCCATGAGAAAATGGGGCTAAAATGGTTTTGGAACATTACAGTTTTTTAGGAGGAAGGCAGACCAAAAGAATGGGAAAGACCCCTATTAGCCTTTTGGTTGGAGTTTCACGTTTGCTTCGGATTTGGGGCACTTGAAACACTTCATTCCCATCTGCAATGGGATAAAGCAAGGAGAGGTTCTTTGTTCAGGGTTCAAGTACTCTTGTGACCGTCCCCAAAATAGCTCTCAGTGTAATACAGTGGGGCCTCACCCGTAGCAAAACCCTCAAGCCTCTGGCTTGCTATCACTGTCACCTCAATTGTTTTCTCCTCCTTTCTTAGGCAAGCCAGGCGCTTGAATAAAATTTTCCATCAACACTCAGGGTTACATAAACCCCTGCTTTTTGCCTTTCCAAGTCCACGAGGAGCCTCCCTGTTGATTAAAGAGAAAGTACATAAGCTGGATTGATCAAACACTTCTCTAACTAAGTCTTCCTAGTGCCTTACACTGTTCTTTCCTCAGATTCGAATCAGATTAAGTCAGTCTTCCTGGTTGGTTTCATTTCACCAAAGGATTTTATTTTCTTAATTGATCAGATTTTGCAAGAATTGTGATATTTGCAACCAGCCCTTTATTTGTGAGGCCCTGTGTGCCACTCTTCAACATGTATTTATTCCACGAGCCAACTTATTATGCTGAGTTGAGCATTAAAGAAATCTGACCATTTCCTTGGTCTCTATTTTGGAAGATGCTGGAGTTTTATCCTTAGTGATAGCATGAAAACAATATTTAAACTTAGAGGTTTACAAAGAGAAGGAGTTGAGATGGGAGGGTAAAACTGTGAACACTTTGTTTTAAATTACCTCAAATGCAGCATAGGAAATGAAAAGGAGTGTCTTGGAAACTGAGCGGTTTCTAGAGTTATTATAATGTGGCACAGAAAAGCAGCACATAAAATGTGTGTGTAAAGAACACTGTGAAGCTGATACGAAAAGGAAGGAAATATACCAACCACATTGAACACTTGGGTAGTGGAATCGCAGGTGACTTATTTTTCTCTTCTCACATTGCGTGGGATGTTTTTCTCTCTCTATTTTTATAGCTTTTCTCTACCTCCATGATTTTACACAATCTTTGCTCTTTTGTGCAACTCTTTTGAGCCACCCAGGCACCCCAAAATCAAAGTTTTTAAAAAGGGTATAAATTATTTTATAGAATAAGTTCCTAGAAAGGGAAGTGCATATGTAAATCAAAGGTTTTAGTTTCTTTAAAAAAAATTTTTTTAAGGGCACCTGGGTGGCTCAGTCGGTTAAGTGCCCAACTTCGCTCAGGTCATGATCTCGCGGTTCGTGGGTNAGGCTCTGAGCTGGCTGTCAGCACAGAGCCTGACCTGGGGCTCGAACCCACGAACCATAAGATCATGACCCAAGCTGAAGTTGGACGCTTAACCGACTGAACCACCCAGGCACCCCAAAATCAAAGTTTTTAAAAAGGGTATAAATTATTTTTATTTTAAAAATGCACAAAATTTAGGGGCGCCTGGGTGGCTCAAAAGTCAGTTTGAGCATCTGACTTCAGCTCAGGTCTTGATCTCATGGTTCTTGAATTCAGGTCCTGTGTCAGGCTCTCTGCTGACAAGTCAGAGCCTGGAGCTTAGCTCTGATTCTGTGTCTCCCTCTCTCTCTGCCCCTCCTCTCTCTCTGTCTCTCTCTCTCTCAAAGTAAGTAAACATTAAACAAATTTTTAATGTACATTTTTAAACAATAAAATCTTACATAGCTAAACCTTGCAAATTTCTTATTTTCCTTTAAAAATCACTTGTGCTGTTTTAATCCTAGTTACAAATGGTTCATAGTATAAAAACTGTCACTGCTTTATTGAACAATCATTCATATTATTAGTAGTAGTACTGTTATTATTTGCAAAGCAGGATCATATTTTATACATATATATTACTGTTCTACAACTTGCTTATTTCCCCTGATATATCTCAAATGTAGCACTCCATGATAAAATGTTTAATTCTATTTCTTTTAGATGGCTACAAGCTTCTTTTTATGTGCCATCTTATTGTGTAGCAAGTATATGTAATATATTTAATCCGGCCCCTGTTACTGGACGCTTGGCTCATTTTCTTAGTAACTGCAAACGGCACCACAGTAAACACCCTTTTACGTAACTTCACCATCTTGTGCACAGAGTTTTGTAGAGTTAATTTTTAGAAATGGAAGTGTCAGTCTCCAGATCAGGCTGGGGAATGTCTTAGACATCATCATGACCACAGGATGATGGTCTGCCTATCCTAGAAACAGCCCCTGCATACTGCCTTCTCTGAAAAGGCACAGAAGTTTTGTTGGAAAAATGGAAAGCGTTCGGTTTCTTCACCAGTAGATGGCACCTAGTCTTCCTTTATGTTGACTTGAATCCCCTCTAACGGCAACGCATTCGCAATGTGTCACCGAGCCTGCACTAACAAAGCGATGATCACATCACGTACCAATGCTCCTGTCTCGTTCCACTTAGCCCGTGTTTGTATTGTTCTGGTTCCAGGACGCTGAGACTTTAAGCCTGAGGCTCTAACTCGAGCAGGAAGAGTTTATTTTGGGATGAAGAATCTTCCCCCATAGGAGGGCCTCTCACCCAGTGTCTCTAGTTCTTGGGTCTTTAGAAACTGGGAAATTCGGGGGCGGGGGGTGGGGAGCAGGGAGAAGAACTTTTTCTAAATCTGCAGAATTGCCCCTTTCTCCCAGAAGGTTTCGGACTCATATGTTGGTTGCTCAGCTTACCGAGGGGAACACAAAGTTGCAGGGACACTGAGAGGTCACGAAGAGCAATTTCAGTCCATTGTGCTTAGGAAAATGACTCTATAAATCTCCTTAAGTATGTAGGGCTGATGGGATAAATATATACAAAGTATGGATTTCATCAAACCTATAAATACACATATTTAAAATGGCCAAGAAGGAAGGAAGGAACAGCAAACTATATTTTAAAAAAATGTGATGACACATCATTTTGTTTTGTGTAGGCATCAATTTCTTTTAAAATAAATATAGGCAAGCTCAGTGTAAGAGTTTAATATTTTACTTTCTTTTCAACAAAGCCATTTTGATCAAAGCGAGTGTAAATTTTTTTCCTGCAATAAAACATTAACATGACCTTGAGTAAACCTTGAAGACAAATATAAGAGACAACTGGAAATATATGATTTCCCTTTTCTATAAAAATGGAAATGTCCCAACAGAGTTCTTGTCTCTCTTAAAGAACAGTTCAAGCACATGGGATTTTCTCAGAGCAGATAAGAAAGATGGGCCTTTAGGTTTGGCAGGAAAGGGAAAATAACACTTTATAACACATTTGGCCAATTGTGCCATGTAGCATTGTGGAAATTCCACTTTGGTCCCTCAGGGATGATTTTATACTCTGATGCACACGGTTCACTTATCATCAGCCTAACCTGCAAAAATGTGGTCCTTAAAAAATATCCAGATCTTCTTTCTCTCCTTCTCCCAGTTCCCTTTCAAATCAATAGAAAACATAAAGTTAGAGTCTTTTCTAACAGACTCTTTTGTAAATAATCGGGTGATATGGACCTGTAAAATACAAATGTATCTTTTGTTTTGTTCTAAGTTAGCTGAACATATTGTCAACCCCTCCTCTGGAATATCATGATATTGATATTGGGGGATAAATAAGTGGTGAATTTTCTTGCATTTTAAAAGGTTATATAGGGGCCTCTGAGTGGTTCAGTCAGTTGAGCATTGACTTTGGCTCAGGTCATGATCTCGTGGTTCATGAATACATGCCCCACACTGAGCTGGCTGCTATCAGTGCAGAGTCCACTTGGGATTTTTTTTCTCCCTCTCTCTCTGCCCCTCCCCTGTGCTCTCTCAAAATAAATAAACATTTTAAAACAATCTTTAAACATTTATATAATATAGAATTATTTGCTACCATATTTTATTCCTTTTTAGCCACAACATTATGTTTTTTAACCTTTTTGTCCATACTAATTCGGATACACAACCCAAATTCCATTTTCATGTAACTTGAGATTTTAAAGGAAAGATACATGATAACTTTTAAAGGAAATGGGAGAGAAAATTGTTTTTTTTAGGTGACTTATGAACAGAATAGCACCTTTTATACACAGCTCAGTACTAGGCTTTTAAAAAATAATCACGGAACTGTTCACTACAGAATTCCTTTTATATGAACTTTCTTGGTGAATTTAGTAATAGTTATTAGATCACTGCTACTTGACAAAGAAACTGGAGTGTCAGTGAGCAGCCACAAAAGAAAAAAAGGCCTTTTGAAATTAAAGTTAGTTAGCAAGGTGGCATTTATAGTTCCAATGGCCTTTCAGAAATATCCCCATTGTATAAGATGAGTGACACTTGTAGAAATCCTTCCTTTGGACCAATCAACTACACCAGGTCTTTAAAAGTCTGACTGTTGAGATCTGTGGTTATAGACTTGGCTGCACATTTTAATCACCTGGAAGAACATTAATTAAAAAAAAATCCTGGTGCTAGAGCTCCATCTCATCCACCTCAATTAAATCTGAATGTGGACTTGAACAAGGCAATGAAAGCCTTGGTATTTTTTCAAAGTCCCAGGAGATTCTGATGGGTAGCCGGGTTGCAAACCACCTAAATCTGAAAGAAATGTTCTATTTCAAATTCCCTGAGCAACTTGCAAGCATCTGGTTAGAACTTGACATTTTTTTCTTCCCTTCCTCAGAAGGAGGCAACTGGACTGTGCTAATGATATAACCAAGACAGTTGGGAAGAGAAGAGAATCTGACTTGTGGTGAAGATACCCACAGAAATTATTTAAAGAAGGTGAACTTGTCTTACTAAGGGTGCCTCATGCTATTATGTATGACGTCGTGCTAACCAAGGTCTTTCTTTCCTTTCAGAACTAGCTTCCTAAGAAAGATAAAGCCAGACAGTTGGCCTCCTCTGGTATCTTGCTCTATCCCCTATTTAGTAAGTAAGCCCTGAAAATGTGAGCCTGTGACACTTTCAAGTGGAGGGCATTTTTGGTCAAATGAAGGTCTCCTACTTTAAGTAATGGGAAAGTGTCTTAACCATTTTTTCCCAGCTTTTCATGGCTGACTGAAAATGAGAAGCAAAGACCACAGCAGCTAAGGGTGAGTGCTGGACAGACCATACAAGTTGAAATTCTGACTCTCTTATTTTCTAAATATCTATATATTTGAACAAATGACTCAATTTCTCTGAAACTTGCTTTTTTGTTTTTTTGTTTTTTTTTTTAACCTGTGAAATGGTGATGATAGTTTCAGGGACATTGGAAGAATTAAATGAAATAATGAATGCAGAATCCTTAATAAAGGACTAAATGTAGGGACACCTGGATGGCTCAGTTGGTTAAGCGTCTGACTCTTGATTTTGGCTCAGGTTTTGTTCTCATAGTTTGTGGGACTGAGCCCCACATCAGGCTCTGCACTGGCAGTGAGGGGCCTGCTTAGGATTCTCTCTCTTCTCTCTCTCTGCCCCTTCCCCTTCTCTCAAAGTTAATAAATAAACATTAAAATTTTTTAATGGAATAAAGTATGCAAAATGCTCAGCATAGTGCTTGAGTCAGACTAAGTAGACAAAAATTAATAGATATTACTATCAACTATTTTTATCCAACTCCACTTAACTGGAAAAATTAACCACCTCTCTTTACTTTCTCTAGAAACACATGCTGACTGATGCCCCTGGAACCCTGGAATATATATTCTTTTCCATTTATTTTTTATTTTGAGTAGGCTCCATGCCCAATGTGGGGCTTAAACTCATGACCCTGAGATCTAGAGTTGCATGCTATATTGACTGAGCCAGCCAGGCACCCCACACAGGCTTACCTCTCTTCCCAGTGGAGTTACAGCCTTATCAAGAGTATCTTTTGTTCTCAAACTTGTTATGCCATTTATACTTGTAATTAGAATTTAATTAAATGTTAAGTAAACAGATTAAATGTGAATGTGGAGAGTTATTTCTATGATAACTAGGTGAAATACGTAATTCAGATGGCAAAAATAAATGTCCAAGTAAGTGGTGACACCATGAACTGCAAGACTTGGAAAATGGTAATAATCTAGAAGAATTCTAGGACTAAATTTTGGCTCTGCTTTTGTGAAACAAATGGTGGAAATCCAACCAATCCAATGTAGTAAACTGTCATGAGGTGAATTGCTCCTGTCTGTCTCCCCAGGAAACTCTGGGGAGGGCAGGCTCTGGGTCTTTTCATTGTTGAATACCCAGAGCTATCACCCAAAGGAGATGCTCAACAAATAGACGTTGAACTGAATTGGACTGAGGTCCCCTCTAATGACTTGTCATAGGAGTCTTGTATAGTTCAGGAGACTGTAATTGAATCAAATAACAGGTAAGAGATGCTTCTTACACATGGAAGGTTTAGGGTGTGTTGGAGGCACTTATATGTAGCAAAGATTATTTGGAGATTTACTTTGGAATAAACAATATTGTTTACCATAATTAAACATTATCAATCTAGGTTTTTTTAAGCTCTTAAGCTGAGCTTACAAATACAATAATTATATTTTTACCTGGGTTAAAATTTAGTCATGAATTTTAAGGAGATAGTATATGATTGTTCCACTTATAAATCTAGTTAGCTAGGGGCACTTGGGTGGCTCAGTCGGTTAAGTGTCCAACTTCGGCTCAGGTCATGGTCACTCGGTTTGTGAGTTCGAGTCCCACATCCTGCTCCCCGTCGACAGTGCTGAGCCTGTTTGGGATTCGTGCTCTCTGCCCCCCTGCCACTGTGTGTGTTCTTTTTCTTTCTCAGAATAATCAATAATAAACTTAAAAATAAATAAATAAAAATAAATTTAGTTAGCTAAATAATTTTTCCAAAATAGCACATCTAAGGGGCTAATTTTATAAATTTAATATATTTGGTTTTTGTTTAAAAGATTTTACTTTTATTAAATAGAGCCCTAAATACTTACATAACTCATGTGTGTGTATAAAACAAAATTCTCTGAGATATGCTATTACCCAAAAACTCAATGAGATTTCAACTTAAAACCACAAGCCTAAACCAATTACTCAATTATACATTTTAAATTGGAATTATGAGGCTGCCTTCTAAATAGTACAGTACAAATACCAAATATCAATACAACAGTATTCATACCATGATTTTGATTCTCTGAAACTTTTCCTGGACTTAGTTCTAAATATTTCCAGAGTTAAAAAAAAAATGCTAGGGGGCACGCGGGTGGCTCAGATATTAAGCAGCTGAATTCAGCTCGGGTTATGATCTCACAGTTCATGAGTTCAAGACCCCCATCAGGTGAACCTGAGCCCTGCATGGAGTAAGCACAAGCCCTGCTCGAGCCCCCTTTTGGGTGAGCATGAGCCCTGCTTCAGGTGAGCCCCGCTTCTCTCTCTCACTCTCTGCCTCTCTCTTTCTGTCTGTCTCCCTCTGCACCTCTGGGATTCTCTGTCTCTCTCACTTGTGCCCTCTCTCTCTCAACAACAACAAAATGCATCCTCATTTAATGAAGATAATTACTATGCTAGTTAACTGAGGTTGCCCTTTTCGTAATAAAGATAGATACTATACCAGGTAACAGTGGTCATTTGGGACCAGAGATTTTATCCAGACACAAGGCCTAGAGCTCCAGAGATGTTTAGCGATTCTTCTCCACCCTCTACTGTCAACCTGAGCTCCTTTTCCTAGTCACTGTGGTTTGGGCTTTGAAAATTGATGGGAGGCTGTCTGTCCTCTCTCTCACAGTACCTAGCTCTCCACTGTGAAGAGTCTGCAACTCCTGACCAACTCTGAACCCTGCTGATCAGATCATTTTGTGTTTCTTCAGCTCTTAAGATACGTGCATAAGTTTCCCATTTATATCTAAAGACCTTTGGACTCGATGTAATTTGAAGATAATAATTTTTTTCTTAACTTAAAAGACTTTGAACTTGACAAAGTCCCAAGATATTAATGTTTCTCTATTTTGCTTGATGGAAATTAAGAACAATATATCCTTCAGAAACATTAAAATGATGCTGTGACTGACTTGGGTCCTAACTGATGAAATCATTCTATTAGCACATCCCCACAAAGTTAAGATATAAAGACTCTTGGGGTTCCTGGGTGGCTTGGTTGGTTAAGTGTCTGACTTTGGCTCAGGTCATCATCTCATGGTTCATGAGTTCAAGCTCTGCATTGGGCTCGGTACTGACAGCTCAGAGCCTGGAGCCTGTTTCGGATTCTGTGTCTCCCTCCCTCTCTTTCTGCCCCTCCCCAACTCATGCTCTGTCTCTCTCTCTCTCTCAAAAATAAATAAACATTAAAAAATTTTTTAAAAACATGTAAAGACCCTTACTTGTGGATTTTCCATTTTGTAGTCAATAGATATACATTATTTAAAAAAATTTTTTAATTTCTTTTTAAAAATTTATTTCTGAGAAAGAGAGAGACAGCATGAGCAGGAGAGGGTCGGAGAGAGAGGGAGACCCAGAATCTGAAACAGGCTCCAGGCCCTGAGCTAGCTGTCAGCACAGAGCCCAATGCGGGGCTCAAACCCGCAAACCGTGAGATCATGACCTGAGCCGAAGTTGGACGCTCAACTGACTGAGCCACCCAGGCACCCCTTAAAAAAATTTTTTTTAACATTTATTTATTATTGAAAAACAGAGAAAGACAGAGCATGAGCAGGGGAAGGGCAGAGAGAAGGGTAGACACAGAATCCAAAGCAGGCTCCAGGCTCTGAGCTGTCAGCATAGAGCCTGATGCAGGGCCCAAACCCACAAACTGAGATCATGACCTGAGCTGAAGTTAGATGCTTAACCGACTGAGCCACCCAGGCGCCCCAATAGGTATACATTCTAAAAGTCCATTGCAGACTTTACTAATCAATCATTGCTTTTTCAGGGCCCCTGGGTGACTCAGTGATTTGAGCATTTGACTTCGGCTCTGGTCATGATCTCACAGTATGTGAGTTCGAGGCTCGCATTGGGCTCTGTGCTGACAGCTCAGACCTGGAGCCTGATTCAGATTCTGTGTCTCCTTCTCTCTCTGCCCCTCCCCCACTTGTGCTCTGCCTCTCTCTCTTAGAAAAATAAATAAACATTTTTTAAAAAATCACTGCATTTTTCTCACTTAGCCCAAACGCTATTCACGGTTCTTAAGTACTGGACTCTATGGAGGCCTATGAAGTGAGCCTAGAGTGGACACCCTTGCTGTCATGCTAAGGGAGCATTAAACAATTGAGGATTGGAAGAAATGTGTTTTCAAAAGAAAGATATTCACCTAAATTTATTTGAAGAGGTATAGTTTAGTGGTTAAGACTGTGGATTCTGGGAAACATACCTGCTTTCAAATAGTTGTTCCACTTCTTAATGTGAGCTTTGAAACATTTTTAATCTCTTTGTACTTCAGTTTCCTCATCTTAAATTTTTTCTTTAATTTTTATTTTTGAGGGAGAGAGAGAGAGAGAGAGAGACAGGGCTTGAATGGGGGAGGGGCAGAGAGAGGGGAAGACACAGAATCTGAAGCAGGCTCCAGGCTCCGAGCTGTCAGCACAGAGTCCGACGTGGGGCTCAACTCCAAGAGCAGAGAGATCATGACCTGAGCTGAAGTCGGACGCTTAACCGACTGAGCCACCCAGGTGCCCCTAAGCTTCCTCATCTTAAAATGAGGATAACAGTAAGACTTAAATGAGATAATACATGTAAAATGCTTAGCAAGATGCCCAGGACATTATAAATGTTTACTAAAGAATAATGACAGTGGTTCCCTGAATATTCTGGGAGATAGCACACCTTTACCCAGGGAGGTAAAATGAGGGCACTGTGGGACAGCAGCAACAGTCAGGGCAGCTGAGGGAGACCAGAGTCTTTTCAAACAAAGGCACAGGGCAGAAAATAAATCTGAGCCCCAGAATCCCATCTCAGAGGCCCCAGCACTGCAAATAGCAGCTGCAGCTGCAGACCAAGGGCTGGCCTTTACATGTCCACAGTGTGAAAGGACTCACGGTGACAAGCCGATCTTTTCCATCACACCCACAAAGCGTCAGCGATCCCACATAGGAATAAACTCTGGATATTTAGCCGCCATCTTCAGTAGAATATAGCAGCCTGGCTGATAATATAGACCATATGGGAAAGAGCACTTGGCAAATTTTGTAAAGTGATTAGATGTTCTTGTATCTGCCATAAATGATTCTGAATCATTTCATTGCCAGTAATAACCCCTTCCACCTGAAGAACACTTAGCATGTCCACACACGGTACCAAGAACTTCACATGTGTTAGTTCATTTGATCCTCCCACATCTCCTTAGGACAGATGTTATTATTGCCCCAGTCTAGATCTCAAAATGGGGCCAGCAAAAGATGAGGAAACTAAGGCTCAGAGGGTAAATAATTTGCCCAATATTAGAAGATTCTAAGTACAGAGCCAAGATCTAAACCCAGTTCTGTCTGACTCTAGCATCTCATCTGTTAAACACTTCTCTGTGAGGCTTTGAAATTGCAATGATATCTTGCTCACAAATTATTCTGTGTGTATATTTCTTGTTACCTTAACATAGTCCCTTTGGGATGGAGCCACACTTGTTTGCTTTGTGTCTCCAAGTTTTTAACATAGAGTAGAAAGTAAGTAGATACTTATTGATAATTTTAAACGGTGTTTTGATGGGATAGGGTAATGGGATGAACTGGTCAGATCCTAGTGACAAACCCCAAAGTTACTTTAAAAAAAAAAAAAAGAAAGACTTGCCTCTCAAACCAGATACACTTATTTTTTTCAGCTGCAAATTACTAAGTGTCTGCTGCAACCTATAAATATGATTAAGACAGGATCTTGCCTCAAGAATACTATAGTCTAGACTAATTATTGCAAGTTCAAATGTCCACCTGGACTAGGCATGTAACAAAAATGATTGAAGTAACCCAAGAAGCCAACCAGAGTGGCCTCTATTGAGCTCCAGCTTATTGTTTCTGTCTGGAGCAAATATTTCCAAGAGAAGCCATAATTTAATCTTTTATATGATATTTATATTTTTTGTATGAAACAAGTATGTGGGCCACACAAAATTCATTTGCAAACTGGATTGAGCTCGTAGGCTACCAGAATGAGGTCTCTGGCTTAAGCAATGAAGACACATAAATAAGGACAATATGAGGTAAACAAGACTGTAATCACCATACAAGGATTGTATATAAAGTATTCAGAGAAGTCAGAGATACTTTCCAACTGCAGCATTAGAAAAGACTATGGAGGAAATCACCTTCAAGTTTATCCTTCCAAAAGAGGTCCCTTTTTGTGCCATTGTGATGGGAAGGAAATCTGCTTTAGGAGCAGGAAACAGTAGGAATGAAGATCTGTGGAGGGGAAACGATGGGTCAAGGTCAGACACCTCTGATGTACGTGACACTGTACTTTGTTTTCTTGTTTTGCTTTGATTTTAGTTTCTTACTTAAAATAAATGTATGGTACATGTAATCGATAATCATCAAAATTAGAGACAATTTTGCGTTTTCTTAGTAAGCACTACAAACACAGAGTAGGAGAAATGGACGCTGGAAATTGTTAGGATTCATAAATTAAAGGAGATTTTGAGGCAAAGGAACTCTCACACTGGCAGTCTATGGCATGGTGTGTGGTAGGACATGAAGCTTAAAAGAACATCTGAATCTTGGAAGGGGTCCAGCAAAGGCACCAGGACTAATTTGGGAGATGAAGGGTATGTCTTATGAGAGGAGGCTTAGAGAGCTTAACATGCTTCTGCTTTAAAATAAGGCGGGTGAGCAGAGTTCTATTGATAGCCTGCAAGGCTTCCAGCATGAACTTGTACTTGCTGTGAGATAAAATTCAAAGTCACTCTAAGGAATGTCAAGAAGGCAGGTTTCTTTCTTTTTCATTTCAAGAATGATGGGTCCAGGAACACTTTGTGCAAGAAAGTTTTTAAAAATGGAATAGATTCCTATAGTGTTTTTGGGGGGAACATCTTCAATTTTATCACCATCTGTTCACTAGCGGGCTAATTTTAAAGATCAGTTATTCATCATATCAATTTATAATGTCGTGGGTAGAAACATCACTGTCCTGGTAGCTACAAGGGCACACAGAACAAATTTCTCTCTCTCTTTCTCTTTCTCTCTCTCTCTCTCTCACACACACACACACTGCATACCCCATACTCACACACACACCCTATACTCACACACAAACACTCCCCTACCCCCATATGCCACACACATACACACACCTCACCCCCCACCCCCCACATAAAATAAAGAGAAACATAATTGACTGTAATCATTGCTTTGCAAAACTGTTAAAATTTTACAAATTCACCAATATATTCACACTTGTTCCTTTTAGTTTCATATACAACGAGGCAGTCATGACTGGGAGAATTGATAGACCTTAGGATGTCAGTAATAATTCTGTGGGGTAAGGCTTTAAATTTTAAATTACTTGATAACCTGTTTTCTGTTGTATTTTGACTAATTTCATTTTGTATCTTGGAACTCTGCTTTTCATAACTTAGTTAAAACTCAAACTCTCCACAAAATATACATAGGAAAAAATGGGAAGGAAATATAATAATTTTAGCAATTGTTACATCTCTAATGGATTAACTTTTTAATACTCAATACACATTGTAGGTTCAGAAGTGGAACTCAGGGTCAAGGACAGAGATGGGTTCTGAGAGTCATTCACACAGCCATAGCTGACCATATAAGGGGAATTAGCTCACCAAGGGAGAGAATGTACACAGAGAGCAGAGGGCCAGGAGCAGAATCCTGGGGAAAGCCTCCCTACCCCAAAACCCCAGGACCCAGGCAAAGAAAGAGATGAAAAGTAGGGGGAGAGGCAGGCTCTCTTTACTGTCAGGTAGATCTGTGAGCCCCTTCTTCCTGACCACTGTCTTCTTCTAAAACAGGTCAGTTAAACAAAGCCCTGAAGCAACTTTGTTCACATACCCTTTGCTGTGAACTGAATTGTGTGCCTTCAAAATTCATATGCTACCTCCTAACCCTAAACTGATGGTATTTGGAGATTGGGCATTTGGACAATAATTAGGTTTAGATGAAGTCGTGAGGGTGGGATCCTCATGATGGGATTAGTGCCCTTATAAGAGGAGGCACCAGAGAGCTTGCCTCTGTCTCTCGCTGCCCTGTGAGGACACAGTGAGAAAGCAGCTGTCTGTAACCTAGGAAGAGGGCCCTCACCAGAACCTGACCGTGTTGATACTCTGATCTCAGACTACAGGATCCTGACTTGTAAGAAATCAAGTTCTGTTGTTTAAGATACTCCGTCTATGGTATTTTGTTAGAGTGGCCTGAGCTAATGCAACTTCAAAGCAAATTTCGGATGATCTTTACAGATTCTCAAATTGCTATTTAAAAATTTTCTGTCATAAGCTTAAACAGTTGCAAAGAATGTCATTTCCAGCCTTCTGTAAAAGTTGGCATCAAAAATAAAACTAAAACCATAATCTTAATACTTTATTTTATTTATTTGTTTTTAAATGTTTGCTTATTTTTGAAAGAGAGAAAGAGCATGAGCAGGGGAGGGGTGGAGAGAGAGGGAGACACAGAATCTGAAGAAGGACCCAGGCTCCAAGCTATCAGCGCAGACCGTGACATGGGGCTCAAACCCACTATCTGTGAGATCATGACCTGAGTCAAAGTCGGATGCTTAACCAACTAAGCCACCCAGGTGTCCCTAACCTTACTATTTTAAATATCTCTATGGAATAAAAATGTCAGAGTGAAACAATACCCACCCTAGTTCAAAACATATAAAAAAGCTCTTTAACCACAAGAAATTTAACATTATTCCCTTTCTCCCTGGGTAAATATTTTCATTCTACTTAACCTCATAGGATTCTATTCCCATTTAATATAATATTGTTTTATCATATTTCTTTGCATCAAAAGTTATATAAATGGAAAGTTTCTCTTTTTTTTATAATTTAATTTTTTTATGTTTTATTTATTTCTGAGAGAGAGAGCGTGAACAGGGGAGGGTCAGAGAGAGAGGGAGATATAGAATCTGAAACAGTCTCCAGGCTCTGAGCTAGCTGTCAGCACAGAGCCTGATGCGGGGCTCGAACCCACAAACCGTGAGATCATGACCTGAGACGAAGTCAGACGCTTAACCGACTGAGCCACCCAGGTGCCCCTATAAATGGAAAGTTTCTTAAACATTTTTTTCTGTGACCACAAAGCTTAATAATGTTAGCAATGTATTTGGAATTAAGATATTGATAGAAGTATTATTTATACACAATTGATTAAAGTAACATAGACAATATTACAGAATAAATAATTATTAAGCACAAAGTAGTATTTTTTTGGAAATGTATCCTTAACATGGAAGATACTTTTTCTTCAATTAATTTGTTTATTCATGGTTGGGTATTACTTATTGTCAGAAAGGAACAGACCTCAGCATGAATATCAGACAGAATATTCCAACCACAGAAGGTCATGTACTATGTGAGTCCATTTATATATAGTATTCACAGAATAGGTAAATCCACAGAGACAGAAATATGTTGGTTGGGGGGGGGGCTGGGCAGGGAGTAAATAAGGGGTAATTGCATAATGAGTTTAAAGAGAAAGCACACTAACAAGTGAAAAATGTACACTGCATCTATGAATGGATTCAAGTTTATATGGGTACTTAACATAAACTTTAGGTAACATTTCAAGTCAGTGGTAAAATAACAGTGAAATGTTGCAGGCAGACATGAGTTCCTGTTAATTGCAAAGAGGGAATACAAATAAGTTTGGACCCCTTAATTCACACAATAAAAATATTTTAATATTTAAAAATATTTGAAGAAAATTTATAAGAGTTATCCTAGGTGGAGGGACTTTTTTTTTTTTTAGGTAAGATAGAAAGTCCAGAAGCCATTGAGGAAAAGATGACAGATTTGAATAAAAACGAACTTTAAAATTTTGTGAGAGCAAAAGGCATCATAAAATCAAAAGGCAAAAAAAGATAAAATTATTTGAAACATATATTACAGAGTTAAGATTAATAAAAAATAAAGTATTTGAAAAAAGCAGTTTCACAGAAGAAGAAACCGATGACCAACAAACATGAAATACTGCTTAACCTTTTAGAACAATGGAAGCCCAAATAATAAATAATAATTCCTTACCCACTAAGTTGACAAGTTTTGGGGGGTTTTAATGATAAAATCCAAGGTATGAGAAAGTAGGCAATCTCATATATTGCTGATTGACCTATTGCATAGGCAACTATTTGGGAGGGTAATCTAGTAAAAATCTATTAAGATTCAAACTATACATCTGCACCAGCAAGCTCACTATTAAGAATCTATCCTACTAATTTGAAAGTATTGATATATAAGGTTATAGTCTACAATGTTTATAGTAGTATTAATTGTGGTGGGGAAACACTGAAAACAATCTAAATGTCTATCAAAAGGGAAGTTAATTGAAAAAAATATGCTACACTATGGCACATCCATGCCATGAATAATTATTCAGCTATTAAAAAGATTGAGTTAGGGGCGCCTGGGTGGCTTAGTCGGTTAAGCGTCTGGCTTTCGCTTAGGTCATCATCTCGCGGTTCGCGGGTTCGAGCCCCGCGTCGGGCTCTGTGCTGACTGCCAGCTCAGAGTCTGGAGCCTGTTTCAGGGTCTGTATCTCCCTCTCTCTCTGACCCTCCCCTGCTCACGCTGTCTCTCTCTCTCTCTCTCTCTCTCCTAGAAATTAAATAAATAAATAAATAAATAAGTAAATAAATGATTGAGTTAGGTATACACACACACTTACATATATATTAGCATGAAGTGATGTCTATGACAGTTGTCTACAACAGTCTATGACAGGGAAATGTAAGTTGAAGAGTAATGTAATTAAAAATAGATGAATAAGGGTGTCCGGGTGGCTCAATCAGTTAAGCATCCATTTCCTGATTTGGGCTCAGGTCATGATTTCACCGTTCGTGAGTTCCATCCCCACACCAGCCTTCACTGACAGTATGGAGCCTGTTGGGATTCTCTCTCTTCCTTTCTCTCTTTGACCCTCCACTGCTCATGCTCTTTCTCTCTCAAAATAAATAAATAAATAAATTTAAAGAAATAGATTAATAATTTCCTGCATATGAATAAAAAAGTCTGTCCTTATATACGCAAGGAAATTTAAAACTTCATTCACACCATGGAGGGAGACTAAGGTTGGAGAGAGGATGAAGCTTACATTTATACTTCTCTGTATTCTTTGGCAGGGAATATTATTGCTTTTGTTTTGGAAGACATAGCAGAGATTGATATTTGCCTATCCAACACCTCGTCTCATCATTCTCTTCAGTAACAGAAGTCCATTGCAACTGAGAATAAGGGAGTACATTTCCCAGCTTCTTTTGTAGCCAAATATGGCCATATAATCAAGTTCTGATCAATCATATGTATTAGATGTTTTGTGCAGAACTTCAAAGAAGCCTTATTAAAATGGAAAACTGAGTCCTTTTTTCTTTTCTTTTTTCTTTTTATGCTGCCTGGAATGTGACCAGGCTAGAGCACTCACAGCCACATTAAGCCATGACGTTACCTGGCGGATCGTGGAACGGGAAGAGGTAGCCTAGAATCCTGATGACACCGCAGAGCCCCTATAATGACTCTAAATTAGTTACTTTTGAACTTGCTTTGTGTTAGCAAGAAATAGTCGTATCTTGAATTGACTGTTATTATTTTAGCGCTATATTCACCCAAATATAACGCTAAATAATAAAAAAGGAAAACCCCAATAAAGCATTAACAAAAGAAAAAAAAGAGCCTTGGACTATTTTCCTCACTTCCTGAAAGTGATGTTAGAGATGAAGTCTGTAACCGAATAGACGGATATACAAGATCTGAAACAAGAGTTATGTGTCCCTAAAACAAATAGCCATACCTACTTGTTATTCTAATTTAAATCTTACTTCAACCATCTTATACACTTCATAGCCATTTATCCTAGAACTTGTCTTCCAATTCCTCCAACAATTTTTTTGTCTTTTTACAATCAAGTTCTATATTAACAGAAAGTTTTTCAGGTCATAAAATATTTTCTCCATGGGTTGCAATATTTCCTGGCACTTGTTCCCTTCAGTAAATTGATCAGTGCATTAAAAACCCACTGGAGTTTCTGCTGAAGCCAATGATGGCATGGCACCTCTCTTGTGGCATGTGTGAAATCTGCCCATCACTATAGACATTCTCCTGCAATAGGACACTTTGTCCTTATGTCCATTTCATATGTGGTGTCCAGTGTGCTCGGAATGCTGGGAAAAAAAAGATTCTTTTTTAGGGACTACTCATAGAGAATCATAATGTTGAACCTAGAAGGGGCTTCAGAGGTCATTTTTTCTAGTCCCTCATTTTACACAAAAGGAAACTGAGGCCTAGAAAGGCCATTTGACTTTCTTAGAGTAACTCAGCTAGTTAATGATAGGTCAAAAAATAGAACCAAAGGCTCTGACTTCAGATTCTACCCTCTTTAGTTTGTTTCATCTGTTAATTGATACTCTCCTGGCAGACTCAGGACAAAAAGAGTTACTTTTTCTTTCAAGGAATACCTAGCTTTATATTACTGAATTGGCTGTTTTCTGGTTGACATTCAGCTGTTTAGCATCTAAGAGCAAGGGAATATTTTAAAAAAGTAAAACAATGTGCCTAGTCTCACTATGTGGTTGAAAAAAGGCTTTCTTTATAGAAGATGTTCACTGACCTTCCCTCCCCCTCCCCACCACATAGCTAAAGCATGATGCTATTGAGTTCTAAGTTGAGTTTCCATCCTTATATGAAAAGTTAGCTTGGCACAGAGTTTGGTAGAGCTAAGTCTGACCAGCTGCGCTCTCAGCCACAAGGGAAATTAAACGAGACAGTGTGGCTGGTTCAGTACAAATCAATCAAAGTCCCTCGAAAATAATCTCCAAAATACATACCAATAAAGATACGTGAACAGTCGTCTTTCCATATGAACTAATTTTAGTCCCGGTCTCCGAGGTGTCACGCACATGGACAAAGAAAGCAAGGTGTTTTTTGTTTTTTTTTTGAGTTTGACCATGTGGTAGTTCATATTTCTTTGTCAGTTCCATTAGAGTTTTGGGAGAAAGTGGTCAAATCTGATACAGTCTGCCAATATCCAAGGTTACATTTGTGTGTCTGTTTGCCACCTTGAAACAAAACAATGGCTATTGGTCTATCTGACTGTCTTTTCTCATGGCCCATATATTTTTAAGGGAACAATTCCATGGTTTTTAACATATTCACAAAGTTGTACAACCATCACCACTGTCTAATTCTAGAACATATTTTCATCACCTCCCAAAGAAATTCCATATCCATGAATAGTGATTTCCAATTCTAACTCCCGTCAGCCCCTGGTAACCACTAATTGATTTTCTGGCTCTGTGGATTTGCCTAATGTGGGCATTTTATATCAGTGGAATTGTATACTGTGGCCTTATGCACCTGGCTTCTCTAATTTGGTATAATGTTCTCAAGCTTCCCCATGTTGTAGCGTATATCATTATTTTATTCTTTTATATGCCCGGTAATTTTTTTCAGGGCAGTTCTTGAAAAAAGGAAATGCTAAGTATCCATCAACAGAAACATTTGCTATTCTCGCAAAAGAAAATGAAACGATCTTCAGTATAGAAATTTGGCTTGACAAATTAATATTAACTTATTAATGACAAAATGAGACAGAAAATTAAAGCCACGAATTAAGAACTGATGAATACAAAAAGCCAATGGGAGCATGAAATTGTCACCTAACACAGAGATGTTTTTCCTTATAATCTTAGTGAAAATTAAGATATATGTTGAAATAGGATATTATGATTTTTTATTTAATTTTTTTATCATCCAGCAAACATTCTGTATTCCTGAGCCGACACATGCCTCATCAGACAGAAAGACAAGAGTAAGAAGGAACACGAAGCTGCAGCTGAATTTAGAAATTAGAGGTGTTCTCATAGCCACACGAGATGGACAGGAGATTCCTTCCAGTAGGCGAGAGAGCAGAGTGCAGACAACAGATGTGAGAAAGGTCCTCATAGCTGTCAAGTTCCAGCATCCTTGTGTTGAAGAAAGGGCGGTGCCAATGTGATTGCTGTGCAGACAGAGTATAAAAGCACCACACTTCTCCCCAACTGCTTGTCACGCTGACCTGCACCATCTCTCACTGCCTGTGGGGTTTCTGTCAACTAGCATCGGAGGGGAACAAACTCTTGGAGAATAACATTTTATTGTGGTCATGCCAGAACCCACTAAGAAAGAGGGTAAGACATCCATAAATCTCTTTGTTGTACTTTTTAATACGGTATACTTACTTGGGTATTTATTTTCAAACAAATACCCAATTTCAGACTATAAGATATAGAATCACTGTGATTTAAGGAAAAGGTCCTTTACAGTAAACAGACCAGAGGAAAAATATAGGAAGAGCAAAATGAATTGAAAAATGTCTGAGAAAGATGGCTTATGAAGGTATATTGACTAAAATGATCAAATTATAATTTTATCATTCATATGAAAGGGATCCTTAAAGTATAATTTAAAGATGTTAATTGCTCATGGTGAACAGATTGCATTCTCAAGCATATTTTCTCAGGCTCAATCAAAAATTTTTCACCATGTATTTGCAATTTGTAGGTGGTGGGAGGAGACTGCAATGCTTTCTTAGTTAATACATTTGATCAAGATTTCAAAAAAAATTATGACAATATCTCCAGATTTGCTATATTTTTTTTCATGGGAAGACATTTAAAATATACAGATATACAGATGCAGCTATGTTTTTGTTTTTATCAGTGTTTTTGGAGTTTCATTACTTATTATATTATTAAATTCTTGCATGCAAAGAAAATGAGACAACTGGTTAAAGAGAATGTCTTTGAATATCACTGCTACATTATGTTCTTCAGTGGTTTTCTTGTAGACATATTCATAATATGTAGGCTTTTTAAGAATAATTACTCTGAAAATATGATAAGATTCTTCATTAGAAGAAATGCTTCCTCCAATAAAGTTTCTTCCTTCTATAAAAAAAATCAATATTTAAAAACTAATTAGTAACATAAATAAATTGGAATTAGAAATTACTAAAATGACTAATGGAAAGCACAAATTAATAGCATAAATACAGTGAGCTTAATTTTTAATGGAAATATCTTTTTGAAATATTATTTCATTCATATTAGTCTTCATTAGTTCTTACTAAATATTTTTGATGACTTTTTTTAACACTGCTCATTTTATTTTATTTTATTTTTTGGTTATTGCATTTCTTTCTTTTTTCTTTTTTTAATTAAAATTTCAGTTAGTTGACATAAAGAAGTGCAGTATTGGTTTCAGGAGTTTATTTTTGACTTCTGCAAATAAAAGCAAAAAGTAGAAGTATAAAAATAGTATTATTTTCACTTTTAATTCTTAGAACTACTTTTAACCATTGTCTTGAAGAAAATTTGAAAAAGATGCTAGCCATTGAGCCTAAAATTGAAATACTACCCAAATCATCAAAAGTCTTTGAAATATATTTACTTTATGTAATTAAGTAACCAGTGTTGACAGGCTGCGGTGATCAGTTTACAGGTTGGCTTTACTTAGTGGTGGAGGGCATTGATGGATGAAGTCTTCCACCCGAAATAACCACACCAAATGCATGCATTAATATGGGAACTTAATCCCAACTATCAGGCAGTGAGTCCAACCCCTGCTAAAGTGTCTTATTTGTAATGCAAATGATTTACATGTGTATTAAGTGTCCTTTTTATTTGATCTGTCACTTGACTAGCCTCTTCAAGGCTTATTTGGATGAAATGCATTCTATGTTTCCTAAGGACAGAATATTGTTTTAATTATCTTGCATTTAGTGGATTAATTTGTATGTGTTATTTTAATGCTTGATTGAAAATTACAAGCTGAAAAACTAATAAATAAGATGACAGACTGTAGAGCTTATAAAGCTAATTAAATTATGCTGGTTGCTAGATGTGATAAAGTTTTACTCTTGGTCTGGTTTTACAACTCAATCTGACTCACTATGCTTTTAGAGAAAATGAAGTTTTAGAGCTACAAAAAGGAAGATCTATCTTTAACTTCAGCCTCCCTCCTCCCAAAATATATTTATTTTTTCTTTTTTAATAAATCAGTACAGATGCCAAGGTCCCCATGATCTTCTTTTGCTATAAAAGCACTGTTGATATCCTGAATAAGACTCCCCCCACCCAGGACAGTAATTTTATACTCATAGATTCTTTGGTTAGTTTAAATTTGGATGGTGGGTAGTGGTGATAAAAAGAGAGTTACTGATATATTTAAAATCCTTTGAGGAAGTACAGGGATTTTTTTGTTTCCTTACCAGCAGAACTGATTCTTCTTAAAGGAACTGCACCTTACGTAATTTTCCTGGTGAAATCAATGCACTTTCATATCATTTACATTAAAGAGCAAGACTTGTGGCAATTCAGGAACTATTCTGGTCCTTATACCTCCAGCTAACATTTCATTTTCACTGGTTTTGTTCCATCCAAGCATCCCTCTGAAAGACAGCCTCAAGAATAAAACATGCCACCAAGACATGACTCTGAAGAATCATTTTATTTTTTATTTTTTATTTTTTACAAATAGTTTATTGTCAAATTAGTTTCCACATAACACTCAGTGCTCATCCCCACAAGTGCCCTCCTCCATGCCCATCCCCCCTGCCCCCCACATCCATCAGTCCTCAGTTTTTGTCAGCATTCAAGAGTCTCTCATGGTTTGCCTCTCTCCCTTTTCCCCACCATTTCCGCCCTTCTTCTCCCCCTTGTTCCTCCGTCAAGTTCCTCCTAATCCTCCTATACGTGCAAACATATGATATTTGTCCTTCTCTGCCTGACTTATTTAGCTCAGCATAACACCCTCAAGGTCCATCCATGTTGCTACACATGGCCAGATTTCATTGTTTCTCATTGCCATGTAGTATTCCATGGTATAGATAAACCACATCTTCTTGATCCATTCGTCTGTTGATTGAAGAATCATTTTAAACTATCTGCAGAAACACTTCCAAGGGACAGGTTCCTCCAGCCCCTATAGACCTGACATCTCCTCTCCACTTGGGAGAACCATGCCCAGGAAGGACATGACCACCTGGCTGTGAATCTTGATAGGACACATGGGCCTAGGATCCAGGAGGACCCGGTAACTCCTCAAAAGAAGCTGTTTTCAGCAGCTGAATGTGTAAAAGATATCTCTCTTAACTCCTTCTCTCTTAACTGACCAAATTCTGGGAGCTTCATGTTGGATCTTGGGAGGACTAAATTCTTCTAAGGAGGTGGAGGAACGACAGTGTAACTTTGGACCTCAAGGAGGAAGTCTAATGGAAGCAATTAGTCAACAGTTCTGATTTAGACTCTTGAAAATGTTCTGAATGGCTCAGTAACCCCTTTTAAAGAAAGCATTATTATTACTTTTTAATTTTATTTATTTTGAAAGAGAGAGATAGAATGTATGAGTTGGGGAAGGACAGAGAGAGAGAATACCAAGCAGGCTCTGCATTGTCATCACAGAACCCTACGTGGGTCTTGAACTCAGGAACAGCGAGATCATGACCTGAGCTGAAATCAAGAGTCAGGCGCTTAACCATCTGAACCATCCAGGTGCCCCAGGAAAGCATTATTTTTAAGGAGTATCCATTTCCCTTTGCGCTCCTCTCGACCTTCATAAATTGTATATTTATTCAGTATAAAACTATAGTATTTCTACCGTCAGTTCCAGATAAAAGGCCTATCATATGCTTGGGATTCATGCAGAACCTGAGACCTAGTTACTCTAATCAAATAGTAACAGGATGTGGATGGAAGTTTCAGATTTGTGGGAATCTCCCAGAGTTTCTGATATGTGTATTTGTGCATCAACTAATAATTGATCACTTATTGTAAGCTAGCCTCTGGGCTTTCAGAGACATATACAGCATGGTATCTATTCTAAAAGCCCTCATGATTAATTGCCTTTGGGCATTTAATGTGTAAAGGAATCACTTTTCACTGGAAATTTCTCTTTTCCCATCAAGAAGCTACTTTATCAATGTGAAATTTGAAAATTTCAAATTAGAAATTAGAAAATACTTCTGTGGTAGAATCTCTAATAGTTTAAAAATGCCAAAAATGCCTTTCAAACTCATAAAATGATTTCCTCAGAATTTTATCTCTATAGTATGTGATCATTAAAATCTGGTTCTTTAATAAACTTAGACAATCATTAACTGTCAGAACCTATAGGACCTAGAAAAATTATCTTCTAAAACACCAAGCTGAGGCCTTAACACCAATTTCACTTTTTGTTATGTGATATATGAGGTCCTATTGTATTTCATGTACTTAACTCATAGGAAAAAGGTAAAAGTTCTCCTTGTTGTTTGGGTGTGATTCAAAAAGCTTTGAGAAAGACACGGTAGCTTTCTCAGCTTCCATTTCAGATCTCCTCTTGAAAACTCAAACATGACAAAACATAGGTTCATTTATGACCATAACTTTAAGGAACCATTCTGGTAACTCCAGGAATCAAAGGTATGGTGTTGTTGCTACAGACTCTTTTATTATACCAACATACAAGATCTATCTGTCAAAACTATCTTGGCCTTTCTTAGTAAGAATAGGTGGGAATGTGGCAATGGAGAATAACTTTCTTTTAGTCCATAGAAGTTTTTCCTTTGCTTTATCTTTCTTTTTTTCTTGGTCCCTAGAAATTTCATCACATTTTAAAGTTCTGCCCCAAACCTATATGAATGTAGAGCAGGATTCATCACCTCTTGCTTATTTCTCAGCCTTGCTCAAGGCTTAGTCATCATCAGAAAAGGTGCCCTGGTGATGGCAAACCTCCTCTCATATTTACTCCTTGACCTTCAATGTCCACCTGCATGAGGCTGGGTGGCCTATTTCAAACACCAAAATAAATTTGTTTTGGGAGAAGTCACCTTACATATAGAATATTACCTTTCATTCAAATTGGGGCAAAGTTAATTTGTAAGAAGTAAGGGAAAGAATGGGAACCGAGGGTGGAGTTATTTTTATCAAGGGCAACTATTTTCCTACAAATTTTAAATGGAGTCATTTAGATCAACTTGAAGCTTCGAATGAGGAATGAAGAAGTTGTATGAATGAATGTCACGATGTTTTTCCCCCTGACAAAACTTTGCCATTCTGTACAGGACAGGAGTGGTGTAGATCTGAGCTCTCTGCTGTAAGAAGGAATACTCTGGGACAAATGCATGCACACCAGAGAAGCTTAATACTTGGCAAAATCATTCTTTTTCAGTAGCCTGCTTTTATGACTGTCCGGGCTGCACCTGTTAGGAAGATAAATAAAGGACTGGCCAATTCTTTCCTCTCAAGCGTCCTAAATATATCGCTTTAAAAAAACTTTGGAAAAAACAAGTTGTATCCTTGCTTCTCATCCAGTAAATCTGAAGAAGTCTTCTCTGGGCCTTTCAAAGCACAACAAAGTCAGTTATAAGGGAGTTCCTGAAAATGAGCAAAGGAAAAGGCTGGGTTCTTCAGTGGGTCTGAGGGACCCAAGTGAAAGAGAAAAGGAAAACACTTACAAGCCTCTGTTCCCTCAATGACACCCTTTGTTTTGGACATGAGACATGGCCTTGAAACATTTTATTTTAGGCCCCTTATGGGCACACAATTCACACTTCCCTTATTTATAGTCATTTCAAAGTATCCCCGAATCCGACACGAGTGCTGAAGAAACCACCCCGGCTGAAGTCACTTTTAAGAAATGCACGAGCACACTAATAAATAAACAAATGGTCTTTTTAAAAAAAAACTTGAGCAAATATGAAAACAATGCTTTTGCAATACTTTTGTAAGTAAATACATCCCTTTTCCAAAATTTTAGAGAGTTGTCATGAAAGAAAATAAGTACTGTGGTTTTTACAGCCCTAGAAAGCATTTTTATTATTTTTACAGAAATTTCTTATAATTATTTTCTTTAAACTGTAGTTGTAGGCTCCTTAGGCACACACAGAGAGGAATTTTTATTATTGTTAATAATTGCTATTTTTATCTACGCCCCTCCTTAATTTGTCTTTGAAACCTATATTAAGAGACACAAAATACTCTTGGCAGCCTGTGATTTCTGGTAATTCTAGATCTCATCTCTAGACATACTTGAGTGTGTTAGATAATACAGAACAGAATTAAAGCCCTAGCAATAAAAAATAAGCAGAAAACTTATTTTATGTGTGTACCTGAGGGGATATGGCCATGTCTCCTTTCTTGGTTTTTATCCCATGTCAGCTTTTGATAGGAACAGCTGTCTTTTCTGGAGTCCTTGTTGGTCCAGCCTGTTAAACCCGAGGAAAACCCAATAAATATGTGGAAAGGCAGTTATTGAATTACAGTGTTCCTAGTTAGGGTAATCATGAAGTAGCCATTGTTTATTCAAGAGCAGTTTCCGAAAATTTGAAAGCATACTGATTAAGGAATATGAAACTGTGAAAAAGAAGACTTTATCAACTAATTTCCTGTAGGTATGCAAATCGTCTCATAACCAGAGAGAACAGGGCTTCTGTCTCCACAGCTTCTTATAAAGACAGCCCCAAACCATCAAAGGGACAATATTATGTGCTCTCCTGTGCATGGCTAGGCCCAGTTTTAGTCTACAAGAAGTACATTTGTTTTGGACAGCCATGCAGATAGATAACAATTTCATTCATGTGGCAGATTATTTATGGGTTTTCCATTCCATATTAGCGGCAGTGTATTCATTATGCATTTCCAGAGTAAAGTCTTAGATTCCATCAGATTGGGGCATGAAGTGGTTGATTTGGCAAACCAGGATCATTTCATTGCATGCTTATTTCTTTCTAAAATGAGTTCATAAAATGCTAACTGTAATCTGACTTTTATTATGCCTTTCAAGTCTGAAATCCACTTTGAAAAGTCTTTTGCCCTTTTATACTCCCTTAGGAATCTTCTTATGGGCCAATTTGGCACATCGATATAAAACCTAAAATTACATTTAATATGTCAGATATTAGATCTTATACTATCTATAAGTGAATTTAGTTTATTCATTTTTTTACTTGTACTATAGATATTTATTCTAGGCTAGAAAGATGTTTTTCTTTTCCTCCAAAATCATCCAATTCTTCCTCTAAATAGTATCGGATCTCTTTTCAAATGCCTCAGGAATTCTTAGCTTGTATCAGATATTACCTCTTGCATTTTATTAAATTTTATAACCTTGCAACAGAATGCTCTACGTATAACTAAAAAATTGTCTATTTGTATAAATGAAAAAATAATCATTTTTTAAAAGTTAGATGGCTTTAGAATTGTTCTGCATAGTATTTTGTTTTTTTCCTTATACATATTAAGTCATATTCATTATTAAACATAGTGACATAAACAAAGTATACTATTCATAGAACATTCTAGGCTGTTCAAATTCCAGCTGCACCATGTATTGAGTTAGTTACACTTCATATGCCTCAGTTTCCTCCTCTGTGAAATGTGAATAATAATAGTACCTGACCCATTAGGTCTTTGCATGAAGGAAATAAGATAAATAAAGGAAAAAGCTCAGAATAAGACCTACCACACAAGAACTTATTTTCCTTCTGAAACAGCAGGCTCAGAATCCGGCATAAGGTGTTAAATGCCTTACCCTTAACATAAACTTTGAGGGCATTTCCACCATGATGTAACCACCAATGTAAGGTACATAACAGGCACTCTTCCTCTCTTTAATATTCATTTAATAACTATTGTTAATATTTATAATCTATTCCAAAGAAGTTGCTCTTATTATCATAGCCATGACTGCCACCACCATGAGAATTTCCTTTTTTTACTTGTGGTGAATCATCTTAGTTTTCACCCACAGAAGCCCAGATCAAATAAGAGGTCTGTTCTCCAGAGTCTCTGGTGTATTCCCACTGAAATATGTCATGTCCAGTTACGGGTCTCCAGTTGTTAAACAGACAAAGATAACCAGTTGTTTCTCCACTGTTCCGTTGTGGGAGCATGGCCTTTCCCACTTAGATGAAAGAGTCATCCTGTGCAGTTGAACATGTAACTATATCCACCACCAACGGTTGAAAGGCTTGGGTTTGTGGAACATTAAGATTTCTCTCCCCACAGGGGTTCGTTTAGCAGGTGGGGTCTTCCTCAGGTCTGAGTATTTCTGAGATAGACACATAAAGAACTCTCCGTGACCACATATGGTTGTGATTGATTGAGTGCCACTGTGTTTACTGCTGTGGAATTTTATTTTTATGACCCCACCTGGCATCAGGCCTGTCCTTCCTCTATTTTTAAAAAGTCACCCAATGGGAGGCCCAGCAATGCGTTGGGGCAAGGCCTTTAAGGGATTTCTCTGCTAACCGTATAACCACGTAAGAGTCATGGCACTGTGGTGATGGTCTGCAGGAACAGACCCCCAGGAGGGGCAGAATAATGGACTAAAAGGGGAAATTGTTAACAATTTGAATCACTTTTGCAATAATTTCCTTGTGACCTGTGCTAAGTTCTTAAACTTTTTCAATTTGAGTAAAGATTTTCCCACAATACCTCCACCCCATCTATGCCACTCCAATCCCCGTTTGACTCTTCCTTCGAATATGGTAAGAATCATGCTAAAGAGACAAGTCATCAGATCTTAGCAAAAGACCTCATTTTCATCCAGCCCCATGTTAACAGTGAGAAGCTATTTGTTGCTGTGCATACTAACTGTATTTCAATCCTCTTCCTGTGTGGAATGACATTCCAAAGTTGAAACATGAATAATTAGGAAGACATAAGAACAATTTGACTAGGGTGGGAATGCCTGGCTGGCTCAGTCACAAGAGCTGCAACTCTTAATCTCACGGTCGTGAGTTTGAGCCCCATGTTGGGTGTAGAGATTACTTAAAAATTAAATCTTATAAAAGAATAAAAATTTGACAAGGAAAGGGAAGAAATCCTGTGAGTTCAGGGAAATTCCATCAAGCTGAATAATGAGTCATTGAAAATTTGCATACTTGATGCACAAGTAGACTTCATATATTCAGAACCTTAGAATATAGTCTTTGGCAATGTTTAGCCACAGTAAATGATTATGGGTTTAATTGACTGAAGCATTCTGAATAGCTGGTCTCCTTGGAATCTCAGAGTTTGTTATCAAACTTTATTATTTCAACCAGTTTAGATAGAAACATGCCTAAAATGTAACATATTACTCCTTGCTTTTTAAAAAATGTTTATTTATTTTGAAAGAGAGAGAGTGTGCACGCATGCATGTGAGCACAGGGTAGGGGCGGAAGGAGAGAGAGAATTCCAAGCTGAGCCCCTCAGCACAGAGGGGCTTGATCTCATAGAAACATGAGACCATGACCTGAGCCGAAATCAAGAGTCAGACGCTTAACTGACTGAGACATCCAGGTGCCTCTATTCCTTGCTTTTAAAAACAAAGTGCAAGGGTGCCTTGGTGGCTCAGTCAATTAACTGTCTGTCTCTTGATTTCAGCTAGGTCATGATCTCATGGTTCACATCAGGATCTGTGCTGACAGCCAGAGCCTTCTTGAAATTCTCCCTCTCTTTTTGCTCCTCCTCTGCTCTCACTCTCCCTGTTTCTCTAAAAAATAAAAATAAATAAACTTTATATATATGTACATATATATACATATACATACTTATATACAAATATATAATAAAAACAGAGTACAGTGGAAATAACTTTGTCTTTAATTATAGATGTCAGTTATTGTGCCATGTGATATTCTGAGAGCCCAAATTATTTGCTTTTATATCAAATGGACTCATATTATTTGCATTTTGATTTGTGTCCAATTTTCCATAGCTCTCCTCTTTCATCCCTTGCTAGAAGCTCACTGTCTTCTTTTTTTCCTCTTGTCAGTCAGTATGTGACGCTGTCCCCCTCTGTTTTCTGTGGACCCCAGGCCAGGTCTTCAATCCCCCTAAGTGGGCCCACACTGTGGAGTGTTCACAAGGCTCCTATGGCACCCTGTTTAAGGAGGCGCTCACTCTCAGAGCCATGCAAGTGTAGAGCTGGCACTTGTGAGTGAGTGCTTCCTTAAATTCCGCCCCTGGCTTGCCTCACCTTAGTCCCAATTCCCAGGCTTGCTGAGAACCTGGGTGGGCTCTCTAGTGAATGAGCTCTAAGTGCCCAGGGCTTGAGGAGCTTGAAACAAATCCATTTTGTTCTTTGGAGACCCTTTTCAATCGCCTGGTCAGCAGCTGTTATCTGGATAAGTGAGGTTGCTAGATAGCTGAATTCTGAATAAGGGAGGTGGCACTAGATAATATTGTCTTTTTGTCTCTATTATTGTACACATAGGAGAATAAGTTATATTTAAGCCTACCAAATCAATTTACAGTTTTTATTTTGACCGCTTCATTCATTTTATTCATCAGGCTACGGATTTTTCCTAAATGAGGCATGTGACATGAGTTTATTTTTTAAGTGTACAAACACAAAATAATTTTTAAGATTTATCATAAATTCTAAATGTTTCTCAAAATTTTTTGTATCAGATACATTTACACTTAGTAATTATTGAGAAACTAAAAAGTCTATACACATTATACCTATCAATATATCCTGTATTAGAAATTAAAACTGATAAATTTTTAAAACAAAAATACACAGCATATGTTCTATTAGCTGTCAGAGAGTTGATGTCATCATACATTATATGTTCTTTGCATAATTGTGAGAGAATAGGAGCGTTAAAGGCAAATAATGTCTTAGCATTATTATGAAAATAGTTTATGACCTTGCGGACTTTCCAAAAAGGTCTCAGGAGCTCTGGAGGATTCCAGATCATACTTTAAGAATCACTATTATAAATCAATAAAGAATTGCTTCTAGAAAATGTCTAATTCCTAAAGTTTAAGACCCATACCCACAGCCTATAATGAATACAATAGGGGACAAATTAAGCATCTAACTGTAAAAACGTTAAATTAAACATTAATTTATGTTTAAAATCTAAAATCTAGATTCTGGTGCCAGTACAAAGGCATTGTCATTGTGTTTGCTGATCTTTTTGGTGACACTTATAATTCATATAATCAAAACTTCTCTAAGCATTATGAATACCTCCATGCAAATAATATGTTATATTAAAGCAGTTTCCATTGTGCTGGGCATATGAAGTCTAGGCTGCTACACCCACACAGTGCCAGATCCCACTCTCACCAGGGGATATACCTGACAGTGTTTACATATTTAACCTAAGAAGAAAGATAATTTGCTGCACTACCGAAGATGACAAAACAGGAGTTGGCCAGACAGAGCCTCATTTACCGCGAGGCTTACAATATATAAAGCATTCACAAATTTTATTTCAAACAGAGAATGTGACTTCGAGAATAAATAATAATGAGGAACAACATAACAATTTCCTCCTGCACAGCAAATTACCAAAGGATGGCTTTAGCACAATTATTTTATCCAAATAAAGTGAAAGAAAGCCACAAAATAAGACCTATAATTCTACCACTCAATGATAACATAACTGTTATTATATGTTCTTCCTGTCTTTTCTATGCCTCTGGAACATATTCATATGATGTAACTGTGCTCTCCATGCTATCAAAAGGCTAAATTAAATTGCACCTGAGAGCCCATAAAATATTTTTAAGGAAGCCAAACAATGTATTATCTGAGCCAGTGAGCCCATGAGAAGAAGGAAGGAGAGAGCTGGGATGTTTATACCATTTTGGTGTAGAGACACATACATAGAGAGAGGCAGGTCAGTTTATGACTCCTAAGACCTGAATTGCTCCCCGCCCCTCCCACCCCTTTAATTTACTGACCATGGAACCCTTGATCATGGAAAACAGGAATGGATTGCATGGGAGAAAGCAAACCATTTATGGAGCTCCTGGGTTCCTGATCTTTGAGCGGAGCCCAGAGGCCGCATACGGGCTATGTGTTTAGCAGCTGCCACCAGTGCCCGTCAGTTAGAATGCCCTGGCACTCACTGTGCAGGCGTGCCATTGGTGGCATACCTGTGCTTCTTACAGTAGGTGGTCATAGGAAAAATCCACCATAAATAGATCAAGCCCTTTGAAAGAGCTTCAGTGTTGCAGAGGAAGGGTAAGTCTATATCTGTAAACTAGAAAGGATCAAAGAACAGCCGTCCTTGCCTAAGGAAAAACAAGGTAATTTAGTTGCTAGTTCAGAATCTAGCTAATTTTTACATTGTCCACAAAAATATTTTGGGGCGCCTGTGTGGCTCAGTAGGTTAAGCCTCCGACTTCAGCTCAGATCATGATCTCACAGTTCGTGGGTTTGAGCCCCGCGTCTGGCCCTGTGCTGACAGCTCAGAGCATGGAGCCTGCTTCAGATTCTGTGTCTCCCTCTCTCTCTGCCCCTCCCTTGCTCATGCTCTGTCCCTTGCTCCTTCAAAGGTAAATAAACATTAAAATATATACTTGGACTTACATTACTTTCTGGGTTTCCAAGTTTCTTCCTTTTATTAAAAAAAAGTTACAACCCTTGTATATCCTTTACTCCATTCTGTCTGTATGTTTCTTAATCAAAACATTGGGAAAGGTTGAGAGGAACAAAAATCCTACTTTATTCACCTGGCAGAAAAGTCCTGCAAAATTTGCCTTTTGGTTTTTGAATGAGCCGAAGGAGAGCAGGGCCCTGCTTTAATAAATAAACTTTTGCTATAAATCTGTAATGATTTGGAGAGCTTCCCAAGGCCAAGTGCCTCCTGACAGTTAGGACAGGGCTAAGCTAGTTGACCGTGAAGTTGGCATGGCTGATTGAGGGTTATGTGCTAAGAAATGCAGCCCAGATTTTGAGAGGGAGAATTCCTTAGAAAGGCCAGGGTTGTACCATCACTGAGGGCCAAAACTCTAGCCTTCCGCCCTTGTTAAGAAACGATGAAGTTGGGTGAATGCCTCAGAGCATTCAGCCATCAGAAGGGTCGCCAGTGGGAGACATAGTGTTCCCTGTGGGTAACGCAGATGAAGAAAGTTGCCCTTGGAGTGCCAGCGGATGGTTCTTGATTTCTTGGCATCGAGGAGAAGGGGCTTTTGTGCAGTACTGAATAGCCTGCCAATCAACTATATTTATAGAGCACCTGCTGTGCAGAATTTGAAAAGAAGGAGGAGACAGGCCTTGTCCTCAAGAAGCTTGTGATCAAAGAGAGAGGAAAAGTCCCTCTGTATGGTAACCCCTTACCATTCACAATCACATTTGAAATGGGACAGGATTAGGTGATATTTAGGACACGGTCTGAGCCTTCTTCCTCAAAGTGTGGATTGTGCACCCGTAGCATCAGTATCAGCTGGGAGCTTGTTAGAAATGCAGAAACCTGAATCCTGCCACCGACCCCCCAGAATCAGAATCTTCCCTTGACCAAATCCCTAGGTGATTGACATCCACAAAACAATTTCAGAAGCACCAGAGGGACTGTAGAGATGGTGAGTCTCGAATGTTCTGAGAAAGCAAAGCCACCTGGTTTGGTGACTAACTTGATAGAAAAGGGTAGTTCCTTTACCTGTGAGCTTCTTAAACACTGGCACCTCATCTTTGTTTCTCTTATAAATGCCTGCTCTGGTGAGATTTATGATGGATTTATGCTCAGTGAGTTCTGGTTGCGTAGGCCCTTCTTCCTACAGTCCCCATTCAGTGAGTACTGTGGGAAATGTTGTGAATGAATCATTGTTATAAAGACAGATAATGAATCTGGGGAACATGCAAATGCTTTTAGAGGTGTGGGTAAAGCTGGGCATGGCAGAACCTGACAGTGACAAAATATGACTTGGAGTAAGAGAGATGCATTAGCAGTTCCTTTGAAACAAAGGAGATGCCTCAGGGTCCTGAGACTCACCCGCAACCATGTTTCAGTCCAATTCCCTTGCTGCTTGGTCTTCACCATACCTGGTTCTCCATTTCTCCAGGTTTAGGACAGTGGGAATTCTTCATTTGGCTTTGAAAACTATGCAGGGTCCATCTTTTTATCCTTTCTGATAAAGTCTTGATCGACAGATTGGTCAATTTATCTACATTGAACAAACTCTACAATGTATGTAATTTTCATCAAAATCAATTATTATTACCATTTTAGTAGGATAGTGTGGTCCCCACTGCCTATGCTCAGTTCTCAGATGCTTCCTCCGCCCCCACCCCAATTCCAAACATGTTCTGACATGATGCCGCCACAGATCTAGAAATAGGGCAAATCCCTAGTAAGTGGCGTTTGTGAAAAGGCATGAGTGCCATTCTCACAGTTGTGTCAGAGTGAAATTATGACAATAATGATGATAACCACAAGAGAGATTGTATATATGGTATTTACTCCTGCAGGAATTCATCCATTTCTACCAACAACTCTTAAGATAGGCTATGCTATTATTTCCATTGCATAGATGAGGAAATGGAGGCATATTCCACTCCTACAGAGAGGGCAACATCCATATGAGGTTTTGTGGCCATGACAATAAGGCCAACCAATTCACTACGAAAAATACAGTAATGTTTCTGAAAAGCCCATCAATCCAGTTCTGCCTCCACAAGGCTGAGCAGCTGAGAAGCGAAGTGCAACCCCATGTCGGGGAGTCCAGGTTCTGAGTCAGGCCGACCTGGGGCAGAGCTTACCTCCATCCTTCATGGGCTGTGGGACCTTTTCTCAGTTGCCATCTGCAAAATGGGGATAATTAAAGTACTGATTTCAGGGGCGCCTGGGTGGCTCAGTTGGTTAAGCATCTGACTCTTGATTTCATCATGATCTCACGGTTCATGCATTTGAACTTCACGTTGGGCTCCACACTGACAGTGCGGAGACTGCTTGGGATTCTCTTTCTCCCTCTCTCTCTGTCCTTCCCCTGCTCATACTCTTTCTCTCTCTCTCAAAAAATAAACTTAAAAATATTTTTTAAAAAGTACTGATTTAATAGAGTTGTAAAGATTATAAGAATTAATATACATTATGTCCTTCATGCAGTTGGTGCCTGTAAGTGGTTGTTATTTATTTATTCCTCCACTGATATAAAGTAACAGGATTTCTTTGATTTTAAGAAGGAAAAATCCTGGCTCTGCCTCCATACCAGACAGGCCTGTATTTTCCTACTTCTATTTCCTGCAAACATCCTAAAAATATCAGCATTAATATCCTATATTTTTGTAGTTCTGTAGTATGATACACTTGGCTGTTAATGACTGAAATTCTGTGGATTTGTTGGAAGTTGAACTAAAGCTTTTAAATTCTCATTTTGTTTTGATCTTGGGGCTTTTATATAAAACACTGGGGCCACAGACACAATGGAAATGGACAATTCACATTCAGAACACATTTACAGTTTCAATGTCCAAGATACCTCTTTTATTTATTTGATTAGAACTCATCCATGGCCTTACTTCCAAGTCAGGATTTTGAGTAACTACAGCTTCCCTTACAAAAATGGGATAGCTGCTGAGAAAGCATGATCAATGTGATAACCAAAGAAGCCCTTCTAATTCTTTTTTGTCAACTTACTATGCATTTAATGCATTTCCAACAATAAAATGAGGTCCCAGAGATGGGAAAGCAATGAAAAATCCCTGTTCTTATTCAGCTGGGAGGGAAAAGAGACACATATATACTGAGATAAATGGAAAATAATTAAAAAATAATTAGTGTATAAAGATTGTATTATCACATGGTCCAGAATGCAAAGAGGATAAGGGAGGGGAGCAGAAAGGAATAATTGTCTTGGGAATCTTAAGAGAAATGTCAAGATAGAAAAAGATTGACAAAATAATGGTGGTAGTTATAGTTGTAAATCATAGAGCTCTATCTACATGCAGAAACTGTGCTTATGCTTTGCATAGATTACTACCTTATTATTGTTATTTCACAGATGAGGACACCAAGGTTGATAGAGATTAAGAAATTGCCCCAGACTACACAACTAATAAAGCATAGAGTCAGGATTTGAACCAATGTCCATCTGATAAAATCACATGCAGAGAATAAACAAAAGGCCTGTTGGAGAGAAGACCATCACTCTTCTCCATGGCTGAAAGGTCAGAAGTTGAAAAGAGAAACCAGCTCCTGAATAGAGGGGTCACGGAGGCGCACTAAGAGGAGGGAGGGAGGAAGTGCCTGCTAGCAATGGCTTTGAATGTGAACCTGAAGAGTGTAGACCTCATCAAAGAGATAGCAGAGACCCTCTAGAGAGAATAACAGGAGGAAACACAGTTGTGTCATTAAGTAATCCCTGCAGCTATAGGGAAAGAGACTGGGGGTCAGAGAAATTGTCAGCAGTGAGAGCCAGGAAGGGGTTCTCAGGCATTGGGTGACAATGACCCTCTCCAAAAGATAGTGTGCCAAAAAAGTTGGGTTCTTGCTCTCAATATTCTGTTATCCGTGTGCTATAACAACTCACCCAAAGCCAAGAGGTCAACATTATACTTCCATTTCTGCACTCAAATCTCCGAAAATAAAATGCTTTTACCAAGCGTTTTGTCTTCTGGTACCAGAGATCCTTTCCATGATGTGGTGAAGAAACTAAAGCATTTCCTTTGGTGTCATACAATATCTTCAGACTACATTGTATCCTGCCACGTTACCTTCTGCCATAAGGGGATATGGTTTTTCTCCTTTGGTTTTATATTTTTCTCCCTCTTTAGTAAATGATAATGTACTTACTTATGGTCATCTGAATGAAAATAGTTATTTTTTTAATTGGAGTTTATACCCAACACAAAAATATTAGTGATGGAAGACGACATCACTGCATCCTGCCCTGTGTTGTTCCTTTCTGATTTCTGTTGGGGCTCAGTCCATTCTTTCCACATTCATTCCAGCCTGCCTAGACTGCACATACTGATGACCATTGGACCAAACTGGGTTTTTTGTTTTGTTTTGCTGTTGCTTTTTAAAAAAATACTTTAATTTAAATAATCTCTATACTTGAAGTGAGCCTCCAACTTATAACCCCACGATCAAGAGTCATGTATTCTAACACAGAGGCTGCCAGGTGACCCTGGGCCAAACTGTTTGTTTGAACTCTTGTCCTCTTTGCCTGGAAAGAGGCACTTGTGGGGAAAATGAGTTAAAAATTATAGATCTGGACAAAGACAAAACTCCTGGGATCCCTTGTGTGCTTATAATATAAAAACTTTTCTTTGATATTTATCAAGCTGAAAAGTTTAAAAGAGATCACCCTCATTAACTGCCTCTTCTTGCCATGGAATAGGAGAAGCTGATTCACACATATGTCACAAATTCCCAGTTCAGGGAATCCCTGGAGATTCAACAGGGGAAATNGAGATCATGACCTAAGTGAAAGTCAGACGCTTAACCGACTAAGCCACCCAGGCACCCCATGAACATAGTATATTCTTTAACAGAAGTTTCTTTAACAGAATTCACTGCCAGACTGCTCTATAATTCTGGATATCCAAAGCCAGGTATAAGACTTCAAAATCAAAGGTCTCAAAACTTTGGGTAAGTGTAGATAGAAATCTACTCCAGATATACACACTTTCAGAAATGACCAGAAGAGGGATTGATTCTGTTTCCCAATGAATAGTGGTTTGTCTTGCGATAAAAGGAAATTCTGCAGAGCCAGAGGATTTTGGTCTCATCATCATTCAGGAAGTATGTCTCATGAGGGTAGGATGATGTCAGAGATGCTGTAGTGTCCTCGCGCTCTGGGGAAAGCAAGCTCTCATTTCTGAGCACCATCCTTACCTGAGGCTCTACAGGATGTGAGTACTTTAGGCCCTAAGGGACATGCATGCCACTCACTGTGTCTCATTTCATCCTCTTTGCAACCAATGCATATAGGATAGGTGTCGTTTCTACTTTTCCAGAAAAGAAAAACAGGCTTAGTGCCATTAAATGCTCTGCCTGTTACCTGAGGAGATAATTAACTGGCAAGGACACTCTGGATCCCCATTTTACTTGTGCTCTGTCCATCCGTACACGATGCTACTTCCTGGAAATCTATAGAATACCATTTAGATCCTTACCTCACACCATATACCAAAAGGGAGAGTGTCTTAGTCACAGGTTGATGCTTTTCCTGCTCCATCCTTCTTGTCAATGCAGGTGATTGGCTGCCTGGAGTTGAGCACAGCCTGGGGCTGTGGAAAGTAGCTTTTCTCTGTGAGGAGTGAGACTAACACTTCTGTTATTCTTTTCATTTCTAGAAAATGAAGTGCCGGCTCCAGCCCCAGCCCCAGCCCCAGCCCCAGCTCCAGCCCCAGCCCCAGCCCCACCTCCACCCACAGGTGAGTAAAAACACTGCTTCACATGTTTGGGCTGCAAATACAGAGCATCCATCCAGCCCAGCATGATCTGGTCTCCACTGAAACCGTGAGTTTTAACCTAACTCCTACGGAGAAGTTGGATGACCACAGTCGTAACAGGTTCATAACAATAATGATAATGATGATAATAATAATACATTGTGTTTGTATAGTCCTCTCACTTTAATCTGATTTGGATAGCACATCATACACTTACGGAGACCCTTCTAGTTGTGCCAAAGTTGTTGTCATGTCCACGCGTTAGCATTGTAGGACCTGGGCCTCCAAGGGGATGAAGGATTTGCAGCGCTTTTTCACATATAGCTAAAGCCAAACAAAGCCCACATCTTTCTTGTGAACTACATCACCATCAAGCAGTTCCCAGGACAGTTCGGTGGCCTCCGAGGCTTAACTCCTCCACTTCTTAGTACGCTGTTGTCCCCCTGGAGACGACAACAACAACAACAACAAAAACAGGAATAAAGAGTTCCAGTGAGGGGCACCTGGTTGGCTCATCTTGTTGAGCGTCCAACTTAAGCTCAGGTCATGATCTCGCCGTTCGTGAGTTCAAGCCCCATGTCAGGCTCTGGGCTGACAGCTCAGAGCCTGGAGCTTGCTTCAGATTCTGTGTCTCCCTCTCTCTCTGCCCCTTCCTGGCTCATCTTCTGTCTCTCCCTCTCCAAAGTAAATAAACTTTAAAAAAAAAAAAAAAAGAGTTCCAGTGAACCCCTTGGGAGGTAGAGGTGATGCCCAGCAATAGTGGGCATTACTACTTCACACAACAGGTGAAGCCTGCTTTTACGTTCACAAAGACCTAAGGAAAAGAACAATATTGGACCCCTAAGTAGAAAACATTTCCCTCAATTCAGTTTGCTTACAACCAGGTAGAAAATAAAATACAGCCTGGAGAACCACCAAATATAATACAACCACTATATCGAAACATGAGGAAATACTATGAGAATCTCACAAGGCAATAAGTGATTTAAGGAAGGTTTCTTGAATTGACAATGTGGTGTGAAGTCAAGGGATGAAAGGTCACTGTAGACAAATACAGTTTAGATGACAGCAGAAACTGAAGAGGCCTCAGTTACTGGTGATGTTTTTGCATGGAAATTTATAAGGGGATGAGGCTCTTCCATCTGGAGATCATTTTCAGGAAGGCACTTTAAGAAATTTGGCTGTCCACAGAAGCCCCTTTGTCCAGCTAAGAATACAAAATTCACACACTCAAAACACATAGAATATTGCCATGTGTCAAAATAGGTGAACCGGGCTCAGTGTCATGTGAGTTCAAACAGGGACAATCTCAATTTAGTTTTCTTTTAACCAGAGTAGCTGTGTGACATTCTTCTTAGGATCTTCTTCTTTGGTATGCTTTCTCCTTGCACATACAAATTTATTTTTGCCAATATCGAGTACACTGAGAGCCTACAGGCCATTGCAGACATAATTTTCCCTTCTGTTCTTCAGATCTGTTGCTGTCACTGGGCCGGTTTAACATTCTCCTTATTATGACATAGGCATATTTCATATTCTTCATACAATACTGACCTCCTGTTGCTAAAGCAAGTCTCCCCCAAACTGTTAAAATAGTTATTAGTTAACTAAGATTCAGACCTCTACTTCACCTATCCAAAAAAAGAGAATCCATGCTTAAAATACTTCTTTTCTCACATACATCATAAGTCAGACACCATTTGCAAATATCTAAATTAATATGATTCTGGACAGAGAGAAGGAAGCCAGAAGATCTGCCTCAGCTGATGAAATTGGTTGTTACTGCTCTCATGTTGCCTTTATTGCCACTCTACTCAACTTAGAAAATTAGTATGTGTACCAAAATATTTTCTTTGAAACTATTGTAGAATTACGGATTTTATACCCTGACTCATTAATATAATATCATCTCGAAGTCCAAACAATTAGAATCATTACACGGGTCAAATTTTCTTAAAAAGTTAGTCCCTTTTGGGGTATAAAATGAAGTGACCCACATTTTATACTCACTTCTACACCAGCATGTTTAACACAGTCCCAGCAAAGCTAAGTATATTTTAACAAAATCTGTATTGCATGTATAAAGTGATCAGATTCCTTTTATTAAGTTTAATGTGATTCTAGATTATAAATTCCCAAATTCATAACTCATGTATAGCATAATAAATGAATATGTAGTGTCATTTATAATCTGTTCTGTTGTCATTAATTTCTTCTTTCCCACCCTCCACCCCATTGCTCATCACACAATTAAATAAATGCTTTCTTTAAGGCACTTTTAAAAATGTACTTGTATTTTCTACACAGAACCAAATAAAGAGAAGCAGGCTGGAACTACACCAACAAAAGGTGAGTTGGAAGGAGGGAAAGTGAGGCTGAATTCAACAAAATTAGAAGCAGAAAGAGGTCAGTAATGGTTCCCATGGTGGTCCCATCGAACTTCTCTGCATTACCTATCATTGGTGTGTTTTAGAGTTCTTCTTCTGCATCTTATCTGCATGACCAGTCAGCATGATGAAGGGTGCTTTGATCTGTTTTCATGATACACATTTTAAAAGAAAAACAACAATGATAAAAAATATCACAAGTATTTGTTGAGATGCCAGCAAATCAGTTGATAGTTTCCAAGTTACCATGTACGTGTGAAGGAAAAGAGGTGTCTGGTCTTCTTGGGATTATGCCAGTTTGGAAAGTTATCTGGATGACTCATTTTTTTAATGCAATGTTTTCATGTTACTGATGAATGGTTCCAGGTTTCACTCATAATTTTTAAGGCTAGTATCTCATTTTGTAGCACTGTATATTTTGCACAGATTTATATAATGGTTTAAATATATTGACAGTACAACCTTATGCAAACATTATGTTGCTCCTTATTGAATTGGAAACTCATTTATTATTGTAATATTATTCTATTTTTACTTTATGTGGAAATAGTCCAGTCTTAGAAAATGAATAATCTTTATCATGTACTACTGTGGATCTGTGTAATATTCATTCCTTTGTCTCTCCGTGGAGGAAGTCGTTGTCATTACTGACCACCTGTCCTAAGCTAAGGAGCATTACCCTTCTATGAAAGAAAGTTTTCACAGAGATAGATTAGAGAACTCTGCTTATATGTTTGTATTATCATGTTTAAAAGTACATCTTTTATTTGTGGATTTAATAACACAGTTTAAATTTTTGAATAACCAATTATTTCCTGATTGCAGTAAGATCTCTCTCTCTCTCTCCCTCTCTCTCTGTCTTTCTCTGGACACTACTCAAAAGCATGCTAAGTATTTATTTGTTCTTATTATGTCATAAATCATTACCTAATTCCTATGGTATTATTCTCTCCTATACATTAGTAAAATACTTTTTTCTTTCAGTACATTGGACCTCTCTTATTCAGTTAACTTGAACTTACAGTCTCATAAATGAACACATAATGTTAGTGCACTCTCTTTGTCCTTGACCTTAAGTAGCTTCCATGGATAGTAACATGAATAGTAATCTTGGCCACGTGGGCTACAGTCTGAAGGTTATTTGTTTATGGAATGCAGACAGTGCAAACTTCTAGAACTCTTTCCATGAGATGGGTTCAAGGATGTTTAGACATCCTGGCTGAAGCTATTGCAACATTATTCTCTATAAGGCCAGTGGCATGCCCCTCTGTTCCAAATTTAGAAAGGTGGTTGGACCAGGCTGTAAGGCTCAACCAACAAAGTAGATGATATAATTCCAGAGGGCAAGCTGTCAATGTTTAAACAAAGCCTATGCCTGGTCCTTAATGTGAAAAGTCATCATATTATATTTGTATGCTTAAATGAGAAAATGCCTTTCTGTAAGTTAAAATCAACCAATCAGCCAGTCAACCAATCAACAAAAACTCTTTTCTATATGTAGAACCCAGCATGATGAAATGCTTGACCAGATGTCTATGGAATCCTGAAATTAGCAGCACTTTTTCTGAATTTTGCAGAATTAAGCAAGGCCATGACCACATGTAGTCACACTCCCAGCAACATAAATGGCCCTGTTTCTATTTGCTCTCCATGATTAGGGAGCAAATCAGTTTAGGATAGAAAATGACATCCCTAAATAAAGAAGGTAAGTGGATGGAAGTTATTTTCTAATACACAGTCCTCTTCAGCTATTACTTTCATCAAGAGCAGGGAACTTTCAAAGAAAATGCTTATGTAAAAGGTAGACACGGTAATCACTGCTTTATGCATTTCCCTAGTTGAGAAAGAAGGCTTGCATAAGCATAAACAGGTGTAACAGACCTTTTCTCCAGCATTGACTAGAATGTCCCTACGTGTCCTTTACCCTTCCTCAGCTCTCAGTCCATCTCATTGTTTTCTAAGCATCAATTTAGGTTTCACACCTCTGTGCAGCTTTCCTGGACTGTCTTAGCTCTCTTTCATCTGCCCTTCATCCTCCTGATTTCTCTTGGACCTATTGCCTCTGGCTTTAAATCATTCTTTCCTCAGCCTAAGTGTCCATCAACAGATAAATGGATCAAGAAGATGTGGTTCATCTATACCATGGAATACTACATGGCAATGAGAAAGAATGAAATCTGGCCATGTGTAGCAACATGGATGGACCTTGAGGGTGTTATGCTGAGCGAAATAAGTCAGGCAGAGAAGGACAAATATCATATGTTTGCACATATAGGAGGATTAGGAGGAACTTGACGGAGGAACAAGGGGGAGAAGAAGGGCGGAAATGGTGGGGGAAAGGGAGAGAGGCAAACCATGAGAGACTCTTGAATGCTGACAAAAACTGAGGACTGATGGATGTGGGGGGAGGGGGGGATGGGCATGGAGGAGGGCACTTGTGGGGATGAGCACTGAGTGTTATGTGGAAACTAATTTGACAATAAACTATTTGTAAAAGAAAATAAAAAATAAAAAATAAAAAAACAAAACAAAACAAAAAAAAATCATTCTTTCCTCAACTTCATTACATACTAGTGGTTCACTCCTTCCCCTAACAGGTTGTAAGTTTTTTGACAGTCAGGCACGATGTCCTAACACCTCTTCCGTCCCCTTAGCTCATTTCTTCCAGTGTTTGGGAGAGAGCTGCATGCAGCAATTCTCTAATAAATCCTCGTAGAATGAATGAACAATTGAATTTCCAGGTAGCCTTAGCTGTTGGTCATATAGACAGCGATACTCTGGATAGATTTTTATTTCCATTTCCCATGTTTGCTGGGCAGGAATGTGAACATTGCCCACACACTCTTGAGTCAGTGAGATTCAGAATGAGACACTGGTGCTGTGCATCCTCAGAAGAAATGGGTGATTTTTACTGTGAGGCCAACTCACTTAAAACCATTGAGAATGGCCACTCCTGGATATTAGTACATTCTCAGCACTTAGTCTTCTATATAATTAGTTGAAGTATATTCAGTTAGTAGCTCTAACTGTCGCTACTAAGAAATTTTGCACAGCAATGTAAACTTAATATTTTTCTCAGGTTGCCTGGATCTTTCTGCAACAATCTGGAAACATTCTGAAAAAAATTTTTACAGCCACAGAATGTTGTTTCATTCCTATATCAATCTTATAAGTAGTGTCTGTGGTTATATTTTCTAACTCTTTCAGATTTACTTAGGGGCCTCTGTCTGGATATATTATAAAAACAATGCTGCTATGGCTTAGAATATTTCCAGAATAATAGATACCAATCAATGGAATGTTATGTGTAGGTTCTTTTCTACATGCTCAGTGGGACCAAAGATCCGTCTTTTATTCCAATGTCCATTAATTCAGCAAGTTTTCACTAAGTGTTGACTCTGTGCCAGGCATAGTTCTGGCTGCTGGGTCCTGTCCTTCTGGAGCCAACTTTAGGGAGCTTTGGAGGGGAGATTGATCATCAGCAGAAGACAGTGGCTTTCAGTTTTGGAAGCAGACAATTGTCACAGAGACCCATGTGTAGAAAATAATGTGGGTGATCAAGTGGGATCATAATTCTTTTGATCAGTCAGCCTTGTGCATGTGAACACAGGGAAATGAGATTGGGTCCCTTCTCTATCTTAACAGGCCCTACAGGAAGTTCAAAGCTAGTCTTGGGAGTGATTCCAGATGTGCCAGAGCATTAGAAGCAGAGATTACTTTGAAAACCGGTATTCACTTCAATGCCTAAGTTCTGGCGTTTAAAAACAATTTTTCTTTAATTTTTGAATCTTGATATGTTTTGGTAATCCCAAATGGGACATTTACTTCCTCTTTTTATTTTTCTTCCAGGAAAAAATATTTGCTTTTGGTAATCACTGCAAGTGAATAAAGACTTAATTTCTTTTTTCCAGGCATTAACTTTAATATTACCCCATAAACCATCATGAATGAACCTTGTGCATATTAAAGATCTCCTATAATTTGAGATGAAGAGCCTTTCACTTGGCATGAGTGTGGCTGGCAAATGAGGACATGAATCAGCGCAAGTTCTAGCAAGTTTTCTCCTAAATGATGTGATTTTTTTTTAATTCAAAGAATGATTACAATTTTTTGTCCTCATTTAGATCTTTTCTGCAATAACATTGTTCTGATGTTTTTAATTCACATGCTGAAATTTTTTGTATGCTATTTTACCTTTAGGTATCAGACAACCAACCATCCAATGTATTTTCTCTATGCTTTCTAATTATATTACTTCTTTGTAACAATCTTTGTTAAAAACTAATATCACTAATTGGTCTCTTGATTTCAGCTCAGGTCATGATCTCCTGATTCATGAGTTTGAGCCCCAGGTTGGGCTCCGTGCTGACAACATGAAACCTGCTTGGGATTTTCTCTCTCCCTTTCTCTCTCTGCCCTTCCCTCCCCCCAACTCTCTCTCTCTCTCTCAAAATAAATAAATAATCTTTAAAAAACTAATAAAGGGGCACCTGGGTGGCTCAGTCGATTGAGCATCCAGCTTCAGCTCAGGTCATGATCTCAAGGTTTGTGGGTTTGAACCCCGCCTTGTGCACTGTGCTGACAGCCAGCTCAGAGCCTGGAGCCTGTCTTCAGATTCTGTGTCTCCCTCTCTCTCGGACCCTCCCCTGCTCACCCTGTCTCTCTCTCTCTCTAAAAAATAAATAAAACATTAAAAAAAAATTTTAAACTAATAAAAAGAAAAAGAACTAGTATCACCATACATTTCAATTCTAAGACACAGCCATTATAAGATGCAACATTGATTTAATAGATTAGAGAAGAAAAAATTCAATAAATATATGTACTTACTGTAGGATGAATCCTGACTTTAGAAGTATCAAGGTGTGAGGGGCACCTGAGTGGCTCAGTTGTTTTAGTGTCCAGCTCTTGATTCTGCTCAGATCCTGATCTCGAGCCCCATGTCAGGCTCTGCTCTGAGTGTGGAGCCTGCTTGTGATTTTATCTCTCTCCCTCTCTCTCTGCTTTCTCTTTCACTCAAAAATAGATAAATAAACATTGAAAAAAACAAGAAATATCAAGGTATGAAGGCATGTGCCTTTCATTAAGAAAATATGAACCCGGGCACCTGGGTGGCTCAGTCGGTTAAGCATCCGACTTCAGCTCAGGTCATGATCTCATGGCTTGTGGGTTCATGCCCTGAGTCAGGCTCTGTGCTGACAGAACTTGGAGCCTGCTTGGAGCCTGCTTCAGATTCTGTGTTTCCCTCTCTCTCTGCCTCTCCTCCGCTCATGCTCTGTCTCTCTCTCTCTCTCAAAAATAAATAAATTAAAAAAATTTTTAAAGAAAATAAGATCGATTAATCAAATGCCACCAAACATGATGAATTCATGTCAGCTGTTGATTTTATTGCCTTCCATACATGGTTGTTGCTGCTGCTGTTAATTTGGTCACATGAGCCAATGTTTTCCACAACTCATTACTATGCTTGCGGAATTCAGAATTTGGTCGCAATCAAACAAGGTATTGTGTCAGTAGTTAAGTGAGGCTTGTTGAGAGTCACATATATTTTAATTTCACATGCTTTTTGGTCTTTTTAAAAATGTCAGCAATTGTCCCAAGTTTGTATGACTTAAAAACTTAATTTAAAAAGACAATTTAAATCAACCATAGCTAGAAGTTATTTTATGCCAAAGAGAATGTGTAGAATCATAAGAATCTATATATTCTATAATCTCTGGAGTTCTCTCCTTGCATTCCAGAGTCCATGTGTGCTCCCCTAAAATCCCAGGCTTGTAATACGAGACTGAGTTTTTTCTCTACTTTCCAGGCCCTCTTCTCTGGGAACTTCAGTTATTTAAAGAACCATTTTTATGGGTTTAAGAAAAATGCTATCTTCCCATGACCTAAGGACAAGTAATATTCTGCTTTGGTAAATCTCTCTTCCGTGAGCTGGGGGAGAGAGTCTACTGGTCCGGTCTGTGGTCTTCAGATATGTGGTATTCTAAAGACCCCCAAACAGATGTTTTTCATCATCATTGTAGTGACTTTCAAATAGAAAAGAAGGAAACTATGGCTTATGTATTGTATTTTTTGTTTTGTTTGAAAATGTTCTTTGTATGATGCATTGGCTTTCATATATATGTTGTTGAACGAGGCACAACCCACAACAGTTGGATATTCCATTTCCCTTCTAGCAGTAGAAACTGTTTTCCCATAGTAAATAAGAAAATTAGACCTTTCATTCTCATCCAATTCAACCAAATTCAAGCAGGCAGGTTTTTAAGAATTTAAGATCAGAATCTAGCATCTTAACTACATTCCCCAATATAATGTGATGCCAGGACCAAAGCTATTTTTGAAAAATTTTTAATGTTTTATTTATTTTTGAGAGAGAGACACAGTTTGAGCAGGGGAGTGTCAGAGAGAGAGGGAGACACAGAATCTAAAGACAGCCTCCAGGCTCTGAGCCAGCTGTCAGCACAGAGCCCGACGCAGGGCTCGAACTCAGGAACCGTGAGATCATGACCTGAGCCAAAGTTGTACACTTAACTGACTGAGCCACCCAGGTGCTCCCAAAGCTACTTTCAAAGGAAGGAATCATAAAATTGGCTCTTTGTCAATTATGCTTCCTAGAACTTCAGTAGCGTTGAAAATTTATGTACAACGAGGGGCACCTGGGTGGCTCAGTCGGTTAAGCGTCCGACTTCGGCTCAGGTCATGATTTCACGGTTTGTGGGTTCGAGCCCCGCATCAGGCTCTGTGCTGACAGCTAGCTCAGAGCCTGGAGCCTGTTTAAGATTCTGTGTTTCCCTCTCTCTCTGACCCTCCCCTGCTCATGCTGTCTCTATCTTTCTCTCAAGAATAAATAAAATGTTTAAAAGAAAAGAAAAGAAAATTTATGTACAACGAAGCACCGTTTGAGAAGTAATTGGTTTTTGGAAGTAATGTGGGATCATCCAGAGTTATCATCATGACCCTCTGATGCACTGCTTTAATATGTGGTGCCTTGTAGTCTAAAATAATTGTGAACGTCCCTCCAAATAGTTTTAACACTTAGTGAACTCTGAAACTACTCACCCATCAAATTTCTGCTTAACAAATGGATTCTCTTTTCACTTTCATTTTATGAAAGTATGTAAATACTCTTTTCTCAATCATTTTGCATTCTAATCAATTAATTCACTACGCACAGCGCACAAAACAAACTAGCAACCACAAAACCTGTATAAAATAAAGTGTTCATTCGACTCAAAATGGTTCCAGCTTTTAGTTTCTAGTTAAAGATGCTCCTTTCTAGGATTTGGTTGAGTTTTAAAACTTCATTTTCAAGAATTTTGACAGGACTTTAAATCAAGACTCTACATATTTCAGGAAATAAAAGCCTTTGAATAGGTTACAAGAATAAAATACTAAACACTGAATGATTTAAATGCATGAAATATAATATAGAAAAATCTCAAGGTATTTTATTTTTGGTTATGTAAAATTGTGATTATCTAACAGTCTTCTGTAATAAATAGCTCCAAAATACCTATACTTCCCCAAATGCACGATTTTGTGGAATGTTAATGGATGTTCCAGGAGAAAAGGATTGAAAAGTGCACTAAGTTTGGGAAAGGCTAACTGCTGTCTCACTTCTGTTTCCACCCCTCAGTGCCCATTAGCATACGGAAGTCTGCAATACCCCTCAGTAAGCGTACACCCATACAATACAATATAATACATTTAACTTTATTTAGCCTAGCATTTTCCAAGCTTCTTTGATCCCAGAAAATTTCCTTTGAAGAATCCCAAATTCCACAGTGTTCAGTGAATCCCCTCTTGGATTTCAAAGACATGACATTAAGTTTTTCTACACATTACATTAGTTACTTTGTTAAAAAGTAATAACACATATGCCTGGTTGGCACTTTCAGAAGAGAAAGTTCAGGCTAGTGAATAATCTTTATACTAAATATTCTAATAGTTTATATTATATATAATTACATATAGTATTATATAATTATAATTATGATATATTATATAAAAATGTGCTATTTTACTTTTTGTCAGGAATTTTTAAAGCACTTTAAAATTAACAGCCATATACATGTATTTTCTGTATTGTATTTTATATATGAGTCATATGAGTTTGTGTTTTGAAATTCACAATTATTCTAGTGTTTTAAGTACAAAGATTACTATTATTTACACTAACATTAGTTTTTATACTTTGAGAAAGGAAGGGCAGAGGTTCAGATAACACCAAATGCCTATTTAAACATCTAAAATTAGAAAGACGCCTTGAAATTCAGACAGTTTAGAAAAGGAGAATTATTCAGTGCCTCTGCACATAAATACTATCAGGCATATTTTGAATTTTACAAATATGCCTTCATAAATATTTTTTAAATTATATAGCATTGGCCAATAGCAATATAATCATGGGAAAATGCTCATAAAGTTCCTAAAATAAATATTGGTAAACTTAGTAAGTATGACAAATTGATTTATCTTAGTTAATGTAGTTAGTGTTGTCTTGTATCTCTTAAATATAAAAAGGGAATTAATCACAAGGTTTTGGGGGATGGGAAAACAAATTATCTTTCATGTACACTTTTTTATGCCTATGCTCAAATGACTGTGGCATACAAATTATGTTTGACATCGACTTTATTTACAAAATAAGAACTCGAAAACACCTCTGTTGTTGATTTTGTCAGGGTTTATTTTTTAGCATTAAATTTTTTCCTACCTACAATCACATGAAACGTTTGCAGAGTTCCATTTCTCAATCTATGCTTTCATTGGATTTCTCTATTCTCTCACCCTTTTATTTATTTGTTTTTCTCTTTGGTCTGTAATACTGAGTTTCATCTTTCAGGTACCGAGTCTTCTAAGGCTAACTTATCAGTTCACAGTGTTTTGTGTGTTTTCTCTCATTTTTTTTTCAGCTTTCTCTTTTTGCAGGAGATTCAGGACAAAGTCCTTTTCTTCTTGACTTTTTCTTCCTATTTGTTGTTTCAGATGAAGAGGAAGCCTCCACGCCTAGTGCTGTGCCTCCAGGTTAGGATGATTCCAATTCTTACCCCACTTTGTAATTTATTGTCAATTGACAGTAAAGAAAAAGAAAAGGCAGAGGACCTTGATGAGACAGTGTGCAGAGAGGGGGCACCAGCTTTTGCCCTTGCTAACACCAGCAGGGAAAACTTGGGCTTTAATGGTGGTTTGTTTTTTTTAAATAAAAGGAAACTTTCTTTGTGAAATAAATAAGATTAATAAATCTTGGGTATGAATTTTAAGGACAAAAAAGTTTTTCTTCCATTTCCAGCTATATGCTCTTGTCCCCTGTTCTTCAGATATGTGAATTATTTTATTACTATTTCTTAAATGAGACATGCTTTTTTTTTTAATATTTTTATTTATTTCTAGGAGAGAGAGAGACAGCATGAGCAGGGGAGGGTCAGAGAGAGAGGGAGATACAGACTCAGAAACAGGCTCCAGGCTCTGAGCTGGCAGTCAGCACAGAGCCCGACGCGGGGCTCGAACCCACGAACCGCGAGATCATGACCTAAGCGAAAGTCGGACGCTTAACCGACTAAGCCACCCAGGCGCCCCAAATGAGACATGCTTTTTATAGATGCGTTCATACTTGAAGCTCTACTAATTTTCCAAACAAGCCGACTTCAATTTTTTTCCCCCAAGCTGACTTCAGTTTTTTCTCCCCATCATGAGGAGACACAGGGTTTAGGGGAATCCAAGAAGGTTGAGGTCAGCTCTCCATCTTCACTCCTTGCCCTTGTATCATCCGAATCACACTTTCCTTTCAGGTGTGGGTAGTCGGGCCCTGGAAAGAAAAGATTCAGGTGAGCACTCTCCTGCAGTAAGGCGTTTTGACCACATCCTAATATAAGTCACTAATGATCTCATTTCTTGAAGCTGTTTTGATTCTAATCTTTGTTTTATTCCGTTTGTAGCTTTTTTAAAAAAGCAATCTTTTATTACGAAACTTCTTACAAGAAAACTAATGTATTGAGAAATGATTAATTTTGCATGACACACACACACAAATACAGGAATTTAGCCACATGTATCACAGATTTCTTTGTTTTATTTTAAGTATCATTTTTTGACATATATCAAGTACAAAGAGATTAAGAAACTGAAAATCTCCATATTGGGGATATGCTAAAGTTAGAGAATAATTCACATTTCTCTAGAATTTTATTACAGTTTGTAAAAACCTCCAAATGCATCTTGTCAGCAGTTACTACAATTTTGTGAGGTCATTCATTCATTCAACAAATTCCTGTTAAAGGCTCCCTACAATCCTACTGTGGGCCTCATATACGCCACGCACTTTTGCAGACACTTGTGGGTATAGAATAAAACAATACAAATTCCTGCCCTCTTGTTCCAAATATGAGTGAGCACAACTCATTCTTACCATGAATATCACAGACATTCATACACACACACACACACGTAATCATATAACTACATTGTATAACTTCATTGTGGAAATGATGATCTCTAAGGATAGCATGATTGATACCTGAAAACTAAAATAACTAAATGTACATTTCCTTCTTTTCAAGAAACACTAACAGAGAGTTGGCAACCCAGGTATTTTTTTTCCCCAGTTACTAAGTGGCTGAAACTGAACTTCTCTGCGTTTAGCTCTTAGAGACAGAGGGAAGGAATGTCTACAGTTCTCTCTCCTGCCCTCCTTGCTGGAGTTGACTGCTGATTAATACCAGCTCAGCACTTGGAGTACAACCTAGAAGATGAAAATAAGATTCACTTTCAGCTTCTCTCTCTTCATGGGAAAGCCTCAACGAGTCGATTTTTCTTTTTCTGTTTTCCCCTCTTGCAGGATGCACTTAGTATTCTTGAAACTTCTGCCTGCACGTCATGATCCCTTACTTAATTGTCAAACTACTGCTTCATTTATGCAACTTCAGTGGAATCATCTAATCATATAAAAGCAAGGAATCTAGAAATATCAGGCTAGGTTTGGCTCTCTGATCCTTCCCAGTTGACCAGTGAACTGATTTATCTCTTTAGTCTTTTCCAGCTCTGTTGTTGTATAGATGTGGCACATTATAGTCATTTGCCTATTATGACACAGTTCTGCTTTAATATACTTCCTACCATTATTTATCTGTTAGGGGACAGACAGGATGGGGAAACTCTGGCTGCCAACAAACACAGAGTAACAACCTACCTGAAAAGCTTTACTATTTCTAGGAATTAGAAAATGTTCTTTATCCTGTTATGGAAGAGGCATCCCTTCTAACAATGGGAATCTGTCACTCTTTACTGACGGCTTCAGGGGAGATGGATGGAAAGAATGATGTTATATTTATCCAGGTTTATCGGACAAAGAAAAGCTTCAGCGTTGACAAGAAGGACAAACCCAGGTAAGTCTGCCTAAGAAGAACCTGGCCCTGAAATGATCCTTTCCCTCCTTCCTTCTCATTAGAATGGTCTCTTGGCGAATCACCTGCTGGGGAGGAACAAGACAAGCAGAACGCCAATTCCCAGCTATCCACCCTCTTGGTGGAGAAGCCCCAAAGCGGATCAGTGAAAGTTGGTGAGTACCAAGCATTAAATCTTGCTTTCTTTTGAAATGGAGGTGAAATTCACATCGCATAAAATTTACCATTGTAAAGTGAACAACCAGTGGCTATTAGTACACTCAGTGCTGTGCATCCACCATCTCTATCTGGTCCCCAAACGTTTTCATCACGCCAAACAGAAACTGTATACCCCACTAAGCAGTTCCTGCCCCTTATCCCTCCCCCAGCCCCTGGCAACCACTAATCTGCTTTGTCTCTATGGATTTCCCTATTCTGGATATTTGGTGTAAATGGAATCACACAGTATGTGACCTGTTATGGCTGGCTTCTTTCCAATAGCATAATGTTTTCAAGTTCCATCCAAGCTGTAGTATGAGTCAGTACTTCATTCCTTTTTATGGCTGAATACTATTCTATCATATTTATTTACTAAATCCTGCTTTTTATAACCTGAAAAGGAGAGTGACAGCTATCATTTTAGTAACTTTCAGCACATAGTTGTTGAGTTCCTGGACTCTGGAGCTAGGTTGGGTTCAAATCACTTTCCTCATCTATAAAATGGGGATACTACGTGTGGGGTGGTTTGAACAATGCCTGGCATATCTTAAAGCTCTGACCAATGATTACTGTCAATTACAGCACAGTTATTCCATAAGATGTTTACAAATCTACACACATACCATATGATAATATATAGTATCTCAGCAAAAACTAGTGGACAGAGGGTTCAACTTTAGGGATATTCATTCCAAAAATATTGATTACACATCTGTTTTAGACACTGTGCTGAATACTGAGTATAAGATGTGAGAATTCAGAACTTACAGTATTTTTTTAAGTTTATTTACTTATTTTGAGAGAGAGAGAGTGGGAGGGGAGCAGAGAGAGAGATAGAGAAAGAATCCCATGTAGGCTCAGTGCCGTCAGCACAGAGCCCAAAACAGGGCTCCATCTGACTAACTGTGAGGTCATTACCTAAGCCAAAATCAAGAGTCCGATTCCTAACTGACTGAGACACCTAGATGCCTCAGAACTTTCAGTCTTAATGAGAGGAACAGACAATGAGAAATTAAACAAACAGATAATCACAAAAGCCAAGTGCCATGAAGGAAATAAACAGGATGGTAAGTTAGAGAATACCTGGGGGTCCAGGAATTTTCACAAAATAAGTCTTTATAAGGAATATATTGTGATCAGAACAAATGAGCACATAGCTGATTGACTGTATTCTAAAATTACTTCTTTCAGGTCTAGAATATAGAAGCACATTGCATGTTGATGGAAATATTTGCTTCCCTTTAGTTTCTAGAAGACACAAAGTGCTTGGCTGAATGCTAGGCTAGAATTTTTATGTCCTTAGGTCCCAAAGAATAAATATAAATAGATAAGCAGTTTATTTCAGAAAGATCAATTTTATTTAGTCATATTTAGTCATGTAAATCTGGACTTCCCATCATCTTACCTAACAAAAAGGATGGAAAAAATTCATACATTTGTGAGGCTTTCCATTTTTATTTCATATATATATGATAAAGCCAAACAAAAATTATTTTCACTGATTAAACCATTGCTCCTTTTCTGCCTCATAAACTCCAAAAGCAGAGCAAGTTGGAGTATCCTAAGAATTCCTAAGGCATGCATAAAAAATCAGGGCACCAGGCACATTGCAGCCTCTGCAGTGCAATCCTGTGCAACTCCTTCCAGTTGAGAGCAAATCTAATGGCACTTTTTTAAGCCACAGCCTGAATCGCTTGTGCTTTTTCTAGGTGAGAATATCACCTTTATAGCCAAAGTCAAGGCTGAAGACCTTCTTAGAAAACCCACCATCAAATGGTTCAAAGGGAAATGGATGGACCTGGCCAGCAAAGCTGGGAAGCACCTCCAGCTGAAGGAAACCTTCGAAAGGCACACTCGGGTATGGCTCTCATCTCCTGGCATGGGGGTTAGGCTAGGTCATTCCTTCTGTGTCATTTTCAGATTCAGCTTTGAGAGATTTCAGTCCCAGAAAATTCTCTAGAGTTACCATTCCTAGTGCCTATACTCAAGCCTGGTTGCCCTGCTGTGTCCTAAGTTGGGGAGCACATTGACCCCCTCCTATGTTGACGGTGCTGTGCTGGAGCCCCCAGATAGAAAAACAACGTTAAGCCAATGCTGAGGAATTTCAAAAATAACTGAAATGTGATAGCTTCTTTCAGTTGGCAAAGCTGAGCTGAAATGTGCCAGATGCGTTTTGTTGCAGGTGTACACATTTGAGATGCAGATCATCAAGGCCAAAGAGAACTATGCAGGAAACTACAGATGCGAGGTCACCTATAAGGATAAGTTTGACAGCTGCACATTCGATCTTGAAGTACATGGTAAGAGAGTTTTCTTGTCTGGATAGATGTTTTCTCCCCCATGGGATGTGAGGGGATAGAGGAGAAGAAGGTCATTTAATACTATGAGATTTTGAAAATAAAGTTTTCTTTCAAACTGTGTGTGTTTCTGATTATGGTAGTCTCAGCAAGCCTGCTGAGTTAAATTGTTATGAAGCAGTTTAGAAATGGAATTTTGGGGATTTTACTGCTAAATACCTCTTGCCCATGGTATCTATATTCCTGCAATCTTCTGGATAAAGGCTGATGCCATTTTTTCTTCTACTGAACGTGTCTGTTTCATTGGGTCCACATATTCCCACTTAAGTCTGGGGATAATTTCATATGGTACCCAGGATGTTAGGATACCCAGGTGGAAGGGAGGATTTCTCTTCTAAGACAGTTCTCCATCCATATGTTCTGTGTGGTGCCCAGAGTAAATTTAATAGGGCAAATGTAAATAGTGGGGGGGGGGAACCCACTTCTATAAGTATACAAAGAGAAAGTTGACTTAGGAACAAAGATCATAAACTTAAGATGAATCCAAAGTGTGATACAGCTACAAGAAACAAAGCTGGTATAATTTAACGCTGGGCTATAACAAGTGGAATAGGATCTAGACTTAGGAAATGTTACTCCTGCAACATGCTACTGGTTCCACATTTAGAGTAATGTCTTTTGCCATGGGCACCATACATCAACCTGGATCTCTTCTGGAGTAAGGTACCCAGGAGGATGAAGAACCCAGAAACCGTACCCTAGTCAGCTGAATGTGGTGAAAGAGGCCAAGCATACATAACTCATAAATAGGGGAAGTGCTATCACACAAAAGCATTTCAGACAAATTCAAATTTAAAGGTAGGGATTATAAGGAGGTGAATTTTTTTTGGTCTCAACTTTAGCCTGAGCTCTTTCATTAAAGCTATGTAAACAGTGTGGGAAGGGTATGAAATCCCCATTTCAAGAGAGGCCAAGTAAAGCCTACAGAGATTTCTGTATCAAGTGGGAGTCTGGTCCTGAGCAGTGCCTCTTCAACTGGCCAGGCATCTCTGAGAATCACCTGAAGGGCTGTTAAAGAATACTGACTTCTGGGTGCCCATCCCTTATCTGGTGAATCGAAATCTCCAGCAAGGGGATCAAAAAGTTAATTTTTTTTTAAGTTCTTCAGGTGATTCTAGTGGGAAGGCAGGTAGAATGACAACTGGATATATACCTCCTTCAGTGCCCACATAAATTCTGTGTGAGGGAGGATGAGGTATGATGCCTCAGCAGCTCAGCCATCCAGGAGGAGAGCCATCCCCCACTCTACCTGGTGTTCCTTCCATCTGAGGAATCCCCACAGCCTGGAAAGGAACTGAACACAAAATTGCCTTCGTAATGGGTATTTATTTTATTGTTTTCTTTCCTTTCAAAGAATCTACTGGGACTACTCCAAACATTGACATCAGATCTGCTTTCAAGAGAAGGTAACTTCAAAAGGGGAATCTAGGTAGCTTTGGTATAACGTGCAAGTGGAGGGCTTTAAAAACACTTATTTCCTTCCTCCTCACTCTGTCTTCCAAATGAGAACACCTCTTTCATCAAACATACTATATATACAAAGGTTAGTGTTCTAGAAAAGCTATAGGTTTACTGTCAAATCAGTTATATACTGATCATGTTTTAGATTATTCCAGTCATAGTGAAGCTCCCATTTTTTTTCAGGTTTCACAGTTGCCTTTTGAAAACACAGTTGCCTTTAATCTCTTCACATGCGACTTCATCCTTAATTACATTATTTTCTACCAAATGGCCAAGAAAGATGTATAATAATATTGCATCAGTTAAGTAATGTCAGAAAACTTTTATTTATGTTGCTTTTCATGTAGAAATTACTTATAGAGCTATTTACTCATGTGCCCAGAAAACCACAATTAAATAGTGACTTACTGAAGTTAGAGCTATTTAAATATGGATTATTAAATGAAAGACCACTGAGTCCACTAGAATAAAGAAAACTATAGAAAGGCAAAGTATAGATACCCATTTGATTTACTTTGTAGTTGCCAAGGCTGAAAAATTGAGGGTTGGGGGACAAGGAAGAAAATTGAAAACAAAAAAAAAGTTCTAGTCTATAGAAAATGTAACTAGCCCCTTCCAGACATGATCTTACTCTCTGTACTTAATTTTTCCATAATGTGAGTTCATTAATGAGAACAAATGTTTTGTTCTTCTTAAGACTGAATCCACTTAGCTTTGTTGAATAAGAAAAGCCATCCCAAACTATCATAAAGTAATGATTTAGTCTGTTAAAAAAAAGCATATTTCTCTCCTAAATTATGAATAAATGAACATTTTAATTACTTAAAAATGTATTTAATATTACCTGATCAATAAGTTGTTATTTTTTAAGTCATAAGTTTGAATCCTATTACTTTCCTCCTCCTTCCCTTCCTCCATGATCAGCAAATGCTTAGGTCTAAAACTATGCTCATCCTATGTACAAGCATAGTCTAAGAGAGGGAGATGTAATCTACTAAGTTTTGTGCTTTAATAGAATAGAAATGTGTCTACTTCAAAAGGTCTTCTCTAAATACCTGCTATTAAAGAAATTTTGAAACCACATCGAGTTTAATTCTTATAATTTACGTGTTATACACACTGTTTTTAAACCCGCAGACTCTTTTCTTAGAAACCATAACTAACATTTGTAAAGAGCAGGAAACAAAATCTTCATTTAAAAATTAAACATGTAAGTAAATATGTAGTGCCATTTAAATGTCAGCTCCATAGCTTCTATTTAGAGTTTCTATGAAATCATGAAGGTGGCTGCATGCCTGATTTAAGATGCATTTCTCTATAGGAAAGCACTCCTAGTAAAGGGCTCATCAATAATTCAAAGTCAAATTTTTGAAAAATACATTTCAAAAGGTATAAGTATCAACAAGAAAATGAAAAGCTTAAAATGATTTTCCTTTAAAACAGAAAGGAATGCATCTTTTAAAAAGCTCTGCACTAGCTCCATTTTTGTTATGTTGGTATCACATTATCTGATTCAACTATTGATGGACACAAAGAAGTTACCTTTGAATATAAGCTTTGTACTTATATATTTGACACTGGTATGCTTCATCCTCCAAGCCAATCTCTGACATGAATAACAGAGATCAGCAAAAGTCCTTTGCTTTTTACACAGGAATGTTTCTACAGCCCCCAATTTGAAAAACAAAGTACTTTGTGTTGCTTGGCTTAAGTGCATTTGTGTTACTCTGTTTTAACACAAATCCAAGCAGTTTTATATATGCAATCTACAAAAATGTGTCTTCTGAAATCGTAGAGTAACACAAGCTCTTCGTGTTTACTTTTCCACAAGTACATACTCCAAAACTTAAAATGTCACTTGTGTGAAAAGAAATAGTTTGTGTTTGATTTAGTCCCATGACTTGTGTGCCAGTACAAAATTGCATATACGTTATATGTAGAGTGTTTGGGGGAAACTGTTGTGTATATGTCTCAGCATTAAAAACAGATTTGCTTTTCTTTTGTTAATGACAGTGGAGAAGGTCAAGAGGATGCAGGGGAACTTGACTTTAGTGGTCTCCTGAAACGTAGGTGAGAACCAAGCGATGGAGTGAGGCGCTGTGGCCTGGATATCTTTTAGACACCTACTGAGAGAAGTCAAGTTTAAAGTGAATGTTTTTCAAAGAATTTCTCATTTCTTAAAATGTGTTTCGCTTATAGAATATAACACAGAATCAACTAAGAAAGAGACAGAAAAACCACTGCATACTAATCTGCTAAAAATTTTAGCTGATGCTTTTTAACCTTCTTTTTAATCTTTCATGAGTTTCACATATGTTCTTAGTTGGGGATGAAGAGATCTGAAAACTTGGGCAAAAGACTGAACTACCTAGAAGCCTCTGATTTCTCTAATGATTTCAATCATTTCAAGCATGATTCTTTGTCATGACCAAATAAATAGAGCCTCTATTCTCCTGTCTTTGATATTTTACCAAAAAGTCAATTTCACAATTTTGGTAAAAGTCTCTCCAGG